>NW_024736965.1:0-17403 GCF_018991925.1 Homarus americanus
AAAGGCCCCTGGTCATGTATAACAAAGTCCCCTGATCGAGTATAACAAAGTCCCCTGATCGAGTAAAACAATCACGCCTGATCGAGTATAACAAAGTCTCCTGATCGAGTATAACAAAGCCCCCTGATCGAGTATAACAAAGTCCCCTAATCGAGCATAACAATGCTCCCTGATCGAGTATAACAAAGTCCCCTGATCGAGTATAACTAAGTCCCCTGATTGAGTACAACAAAGGACCCTAATGGAGTATAACAAAGTCCCAAGATCGAGTATAACAAAGTCCCCTGATCGAGTATAACAAAGCCCCCTGGTCGAGTATAACAAAGGCCCCTGTTCGAGTATAACAAAGTCCCATGATCGAGTATAACAAAGCTTCCTGATCGAGTATAACAATGTCCCCTGATCGAGTATAACTAAGTCCCCTGATTGAGTACAACAAAGGACCCTAATGGATTATAACAAAGTCCCAAGGTCGAGTATAACAAAGTCTTCTGATCGAGTATAAGAAAGTCCCCTGATCGAGTATAACAAAGTCCCCTGATCGAGTAAAACAAACACCCCTGATCAAGTATAACAAAGTTCCCTGATCGAGTAAAACAAACACCCCTGATCGAGTATAACAAAGTCCCCTGATGAGTATAACAAAGGACCCTAATGGAGTATAACAAAGTCCCAAGATCGAGTATAACAAAGTCCTCTGATCGAGTAAAACAAAGTCCCCTGATCGAGTAAAACAAAGCCCCTTCGTCGAGTATAAGAATAGTCCCTTGATCGAGTATAACAAAGGCTCTTGGTCGAAAATAACAAAGTCCCTGATCGAGTAAAACAAAGTCCCCTGATCGAGTAAAAGAAAGTCCCAAGATCGAGTAAGTCAAAGCCCCCTGATCGAGTATAACAAAGTCCGCTGATCGAGTACAACAAAATCACCTGATCGGGTATAACAAAGTCACCTGATCGAGTATAACAAAGTCCCCTGATCGAGTATAACAAAGTCCCCTGATCGAGTATTACAAAGTCCCCGGATCGTGAATAACAAAGTCCCGTCATCGAGTATAACAAAGCCACCTGATCGAATATAAGAAAGGCCACTGATCGAATATACCTATGTGCCTAGTCGAGTATATAAAAGTCCCCTGATTGAGTATAACAAAGTCCCCAGATCGAGTATAACAAAGTCCCCTGATCGAGTATAACAAAGTCCCCTGATCGAGTAAAACAAACATCCCTGATCGAGTATAACAAAGTCCCCTGATTGAGTATAACAAAGGACCCTAATGGAGTATAACGAAGTCCCAAGATCGAGTATAACAAAGTCTTCTGATCGAGTAAAAAACAAAGTCCCCTGATCGAGTAAAACAAAGCCCCCTCGTCGAGTATAAGAATAGTCCCCTGGTCGAGTATAACAAAGTCCCTGATCAAGTATAACAAAGCCAAATGATCGAGTATAACCAATTCACCGAATCGAGTATAACCAAGGCTCTTGGTCGAAAACAACAAAGTCCCTGATCGAGTAAAACAAAGTCCCCTGATCGAGTATAACAAAATCCCAAGATCGAGTAAATCAAAGCCCCCGGATCGAGTATAACAAAGTCCGCTGATCGAGTACAACAAAATCATCTGATCGGGTATAACAAAGTCCCCTGATCGAGTATAACAAACTCCCCTGGTCGAGTATAACAAAGTCCCCTGATCGAGTATTACAAAGTCCCCGGAACGAGAATAACAAAGTCCCGTCATCGAGTATAACAAAGCCCCCTAATCGAGTATAAGAAAGGCCACTGATCGAATATACCTATGTGCCTAGTCGAGTATATAAAAGTCCCCTGGTCGAGTATAACAAAGTCCCCTGATCGAGTATAACAATGCCCCCTCATCGAGTATAAAAAAGCCCCATGGTCGAGTATAACAAAGACCCTGATCGAGTATAACAAAGCCCTCTCATCGAGTATAACAAAGCCCTCTCATCGAGTATAAAAAAAGCTCCCTGGTCGAGTATAACAAAGTCCCTTGGTCGAGTATAACAAAGTCCCATGATCGAGTATAACAAAGGCCCCGAATCGAGTATAACAAAGGCCCCTGGTCGAAAATAACAAAGTCCACTGATCGAGGATAATAACGTCCCCTGATCGAGTATAACAAAGTCCCAAGATCGAGTACAACAAAGCCCCCCGATCGAGTATAACAAAGTCCGCTGATCGAGTAAAACAAAGTCACCTGGCCGAGTAGGAACAAAGTCCCCTGGTCGAGTATAACAAAGTCCCATGATCGAGTATAACAAAGGCCCCTTATCGAGTATAACAAAGGCCCCTGATCGAGTATAACAAAGTCCCCTGATCGAGTAAAAAATACACCCCTGATCGAGTTTAACAAAACCCCCGGATCGAGTCTAAAAAAGCCCTCTGGTCGAGTATAACAAAGTCCTTCGGTCGAGTATAAAAAAGGCCCTTATCGAGTATAACAAAAGCCCCTGATCGAGTATAACAAGATCCCCTGATCGAGTATAACAAATTCCCCTGAACGAGTATAACAAAGTCCCCTGATCGAGTATAACAAAGCCCTATGATCGACTATAACAAAGTCCCCTGGTCAAGTATAACAAAGTCCCCTGGTTGAGTATAACAAAGTCCCCTGATCGAATATAACAGAGTCCGCTGATCGAGTAAAACAAAGTCCCCTGGCCGAGTAATAACAAAGTCCCCTGATCGAGTATAACAAAGCTTCCTCATCGAGTTTAACAAAACCCCCTGATCGAGTATAAAAAAGCCCCCTGGTCGAGTATAACAAAGTCCCAAGATCGAGTAAATCAAAGCCCAATGATCGAGTATAACAATGTCCGCTGATCGAGAACAACAAAATCACATGATCGGGTATAACAAAGTCCCCTGATCGAGTATAACAAAGTCCCCTGATCGAGTATAACAAAGTCCACTGATCGAGTATAACAAAGACTCCGGATCGAGAATAACAAAGTCCCGTCATTGAGTATAACAAAGCCCCCTGATCGAGTATAAGAAAGGCCACTGATCGAATATAACAATGTCCCTAGTCGAGTATATACAAAGTCCCCTGATCGAGTATAACAAAGTCCCCAGATCGAGTATAACAAAGTCCCCTCATCGAGTATAACAAAGTCCCCTGATCGAGTATAACAAAGTCCCCTGATCGAGTATAACAAAGTCCCCTGATCGACTATAACAAAGTCCCCTGACCAAGAATAACACAGTCCCCTGATTGAGTATAACAAAGCCCCCTCATCGAGTACAAAAAAGCTCCCTGGTCGAGTATAACAAAGTCCCATGATCGAGTATAACAAAGGCCCCGAATCGAGTATAACAAAGGCCCCTGGTCGAATATACTAAAGTCCCCTCATCGAGTATAACAAAGTCCCAAGATCGAGTACAACAAAGCCTCCCGATCGAGTATAACAAAGTCCGCTGATTGAGTATAACAAAGCCCCCTCATCGAGTATAAAAAAGCCCCCTGGTCGAGTATAACAAAGTCCCCTGGTCGAGTAAAACAAAGTCCCCTGGCCGAGTACAACAATGTCCCCTGATCGAGTATAACAAAGCCCCCTTATCGAGTTTAACAAAACCCCCTGATCGAGTATAAAAAAAGCCGCCTGGTCGAGTATAACAAAGTCCCCTCGTCGAGTATAACAAACTCCCATGATCGAGTATAACAATGGCCCCTTATCGAGTATAACAAAGGCCCCAGGTCGAGTATAACAAGAGACCCTGATCGAGTATAACAAATTCCCTTGATCGAGTATAACACAGTCCCCTGATCGAGTAAAACAAAGCCCCCTGATCGAGTATAACAAAGTCCCCTGGTCGAGTATAACAAAGTCCCCTGGTCGAGTATAATAAAGTCCCCTGATCGAGTATAACAAAGCCCCCTCATCGAGTATAAAAAAGCCCATGGTCGAGTATAACAAAGTCCCCTGGTCGAGTATAACAAAGTCCCCTGGTCGAGTATAACAAAGTCCCATAATCGAGTATAACAAAGGCCCCTTATCGAGTATAACAAAAGCCCCTGGTCGAGTATAACAAATTCCCCTGATCGAGTATAACAAAGTCCCCTCATCGAGTATAACAAAGTCCCCTGATCGAGTAAAACAAACACCCCTGATCGAGTATAACAAAGTCCCCTTTTCGAGTATAAGAAAGCCCCCTGATGGAGTATAACAAAGTCCCCTGATCGAGTATAACTAAGTGCCCTAATCGAGTATAACAAAGGACCCTAATGGCGTATAACAAAGTCAAAAGATCGAGTATAACAAAGTCCCCTGATCGAGTATAACAAAGTTCCTTGATCGAGAATAACAATGTCCCGTGATCGAGTATAACAAAGGAACCGAATGGAGTATAACAAAGTCCCAATATCGAGTATAACAATGTCCTTTTATCGAGTATAACTAAGTCCCCTCATCGAGTATAACAAAGGGCCCTTATGGAGTATAACAAAGTCCCAAGATCGAATATAACAAAGTCTTCTGATCGAGTAAAAAACAAAGTCCCCGGATCGAGTAAAACAAAGCCCCCTCGTCGAGTATACGAATAGTCCCCTGGTCGAGTATAACAAAGTCCCTGATCGAGTATAACAAAGCCAAATGATCGAGTATAACCAATTCACCGAATCGAGTATAACCAAGGCTCTTGGTCGAAAACAACAAAGTCCGTGATCGAGTAAAATAAAGTCCCCTGATCGAGTATAACAAAATCCCATGATCGAGTAAATCAAAGCCCCCTGATCGAGTATAACAAAGTCCGCTGATCGAGTACAACAAAATCACCTGATCGGGTATAACAAAGTCCCCTGATCGAGTATAACAAACTCCCCTGGTCGAGTATAACAAAGTCCCCTGATCGAGTATTACAAAGTCCCCGGAACGAGAATAACAAAGTCCCGTCATCGAGTATAACAAAGCCCCCTGATCGAGTATAAGAAAGGCCACTGATCGAATATACCTATGTGCCTAGTCGAGTATATAAAAGTCCCCTGGTCGAGTATAACAAAGTCCCCTGATCGGGTATAACAATGCCCCCTCATCGAGTATAAAAAAGTCCCCTGGTCGAGTATAACAAAGACCCTGATCGAGTATAACAAAGCCCTCTCATCGAGTATAACAAAGCCCTCTCATCGAGTATAAAAAAAGCCCCATGGTCGAGTATAACAAAGTCCCTTGGTCGAGTATAACAAAGTCCCATGATCGAGTATAACAAAGACCCCGAATCGAGTATAACAAAGGCCCCTGGTCGAAAATAACAAAGTCCACTGATCGAGTATAATAACGTCCCCTGATCGAGTATAACAAAGTCCCAAGATCGAGTACAACAAAGCCCCCCGATCGAGTATAACAAAGTCCGCTGATCGAGTAAAACAAAGTCACCTGGCCGAGTAGTAACAAAGTCCCCTCGTCGAGTATAACAAAGTCCCATGATCGAGTATAACAAAGGCCCCTTATCGAGTATAACAAAGGCCCCTGATCGAGTATAACAAAGTCCCCTGATCGAGTAAAAAATACACCACTGATCGAGTTTATCAAAACCCCCTGATCGAGTCTAAAAAAGCCCTCTGGTCGAGTATAACAAAGTCCTTCGGGCCGATATAAAAGGCCCTTATCGGTATTACAAAAAGCCCTGATCATATAACAAAACTCCCACTATATAACACCTTCTAAACGAGTATAACAAAGTCCCCTGATCGAGTATAACAGTTCTTGATCAGACTATAATAAAGTTCTGGTCAAGTATATAACAAAGTTCCTGGTCGAGTTTAACAAAGTCCCTGATCAGCCATAGATCTGCCGATTTGAGTAAACAAAGTCCCCGGCTGAGTAATAACAGTCCCTGATCGAAGATATAACAGCTTCTCATCGAGTTTAACAAAACCCCTGATCGAGTATAAAAAGCCCCTAAGTTGAGAACAAAAGTCCCAAGATCGAGTAAATCAAAGCCCCCTGATCGAGTATAACAAAGTCCGCTGATCGAGAACAACAAAATCGGTTAGCATCGGTAAAACAAAACCTCTGATCAGAGTATAACAAAGTCCCTGATCGAGTAAACAAAGTCCTGATTATATGAACAAAACACTTTAATTGAGAACAATAAAAGTCCCGTCATTGAGTATAACAAAGCCCCCTGATCGAGTATAAGAAATGCCACTGGTCGAATATAACAATGTCCCTAGTCGAGTATATACAAAGTCCCCTGATCGAGTATAACAAAGTCCTCAGATCGAGTATAACAAAGTCCCCTCATCGAGTATAACAAAGTCCCCTCATCGAGTATAACAAAGTCCCCTGATCGAGTATAACAAAGTCCCCTGATCTGATCGACTATAACAAAGTCCCCTGACCGAGAATAACACAGTCCCCTGATTGAGTATAACAAAGCCCCCTCATCGAGTATAAAAAAGCCCCGTGGTCGAGTATAACAAAGTCCCATGATCGAGTATAACAAAGTCCCCGAATCGAGTATAACAAAGGCCCCTGGTCGAATATAACAAAGTCCCCTGATCGAATATACTAAAGTACCCTCATAGAGTATAACAAAGTCCCAAGATCGAGTACAACAAAGCCTCCCGATTGAGTATAACAAAGTCCGCTGATTGAGTATAACAAAGGACCCTAATGGCGTATAACAAAGTCAAAAGATCGAGTATAACAAAGTCCCCTGATCGAGTATAACAAAGTTCCTTGATCGAGAATAACAATGTCCCGTGATCGAGTATAACAAAGGAACCGAATGGAGTATAACAAAGTCCCAAGATCGAGTATAACAAAGTCCTTTTATCGAGTATAACAAGTCCCCTCATCGAGTATAACAAAGGGCCCTAATGGAGTATAACAAAGTCCCAAGATCGTGTATAACGAAGTCCTCTGATCGAGTATAACAAATCCCCTTGATCGAGTATAAGAAAGGCACCTGATCTAATATAACAATGTCCGTAGTCGAGTATATACAAAGTCCCCTGATCGAGTATAACAAGTCCCAAGATCGAGTATAACAAATTCCCTTTATCGAGTACAACAAAGCCCCCTCATCGAGTATAAAAAAGCCCCCTGGTCCAGTATAACAAAGTCCCTGATTGAGTATAACAAAGCCCCATCATCGATTTTAACAAAACCCTCTGATCGAGTATATAAAAGCCCCCTGGTCGAGTATAACAAACTCCCCTGTTCGAGTATACTAAAGTCCCCTGATCGAATATATCAAATTCACAAGATCGAGTATAACAAAGCCCCCCGATCGAGTATAACAAAGTCCGCTCATCAAGTATAACAAAGTACCCTGATCGAGTATAACAAAGTTCCCTGGTCGAGTATAACACAGTCCCCTGGTCGAGTAGTAACAAACTCCCCTGTTCGAGTATACTAAAGTCCCCTAATCGAATATAACAAATTCACAAGATCGAGTATAACAAAGCCCCCAGATCGAGTATAACAAAGTCCGCTGATCAAGTACAACAAAGTACCCTGATCGAGAACAACAAAGTCCCCAGGGCGAGTATAACAAAGTCCCCTGATCGAGTATAACAAAGTCCCCTGATCGAGTATAACAAAGTCCCGTCATCGAGTATAACAAAGCTCCCTGATCGAGTATAAGAAAGGCACCTGATCGAGTAAAAAAAAGGCCCCTGGTCGAGTATAACAAAGTCCCCTGGCTGAGTATAACAATGTCCCCTGATCGAGTATAACAAAGCCCTCTCATCGAGTTTAACAAAACCCGCTGATCGAGTATAAAAAAGCCCCCTGGTCGAGTATAACAAAGTCCCATGATCGAGTATTACAAAGACCCCGAATCGAGTATAACAAAGGCCCGAATCCAAATTATAACAAAAGGCCCTGTCCAAAAATATAAGAAGTCCCCTGAACGAGTATACTAAAGTGCCTTGGTCGAGTATAAGAAAGTCCCAAGATCGAGTATAACAAAGCCCCCCGATCGAGTATAACAAAGTCCGTTGATCGAGTATAACAAAGCCCCCTGATCGAGTATAACAAAGCCCCCTCGTCGAGTATAAGAAAGTCCCCTGGTCGAGTATAACAAAGTCCCCTGATCGAGTATAACAAAGGACCCTAATGGAGTATAACAAAATCCCAAGATCGAGAGAAGAAAGTCTCTGATCGAGTATATAAAACTCCTTGACTTTATATAATAAAGTCCTATCAGAGTAGTATAAATAAAGCCCCCTGATCGAGTATAAGAAAGGCACCTGATCGAATATAACAATGTCCCTAGTCGAGTATATACATAGTCCCCTGATCGAGTATAACAAATTCCCGTCATCGAGTATAACAAAGCCCCCTGATCGAGTATAAGAAAGGCACCTGATCGAGTAAAAAAAAGGCCCCTGGTCGAGTGTAACAAAGTCCCCTGGCCGAGTATAACAATGTCCCGTGATCGAGTATAACAAAGCCCTCACATCGAGTTTAACAAAACCCGCTGATCGAGTATAAAAAAGCCCCCTGGTCGAGTATAACAAAGTCCCCTGGTCGAGTGTAACAAAGTCCCATGATCGAGTATTACAAAGGCCCCGAATCGAGTATAACAAAGGCCCCTGGTCGAAAATAACAAAGTCCCCTGAACGAGTAAACTAAAGTCCCCTGGTCGAGTATAACAAAGTCCCAAGATCGAGTAAATCAAAGCCCAATGATCGAGTATGAAAAAGTCCGCTGATCGAGAACAACAAAATCACATGATCGAGTATAACAAAGTCCCCTGATCGAGTATAACAAAGTCCCCTGATCGAGTATAACAAAGTCCACTCATCGAGTATAACAAAGACTCCGGATCGAGAATAACAAAGTCCCGTCATTGAGTATAACAAAGCACCCTGATCGAGTATAAGAAAGGCCACTGATCGAATATAACAATGTCCCTAGTCGAGTATAGGCCAAAAGTCCCTCGATCGAGTATAACAAAGTCCCAGATCGAGTATACAACAAAGTCCCCATCGAGCAGGAGCAATAAAACTCCCTGATCGAGTATAACAAAGTCCCCGGATCGAGTATAACAAAGTCCCCTGATCGAGTATAACTAAGTCCCCCACGAAAGTATGAATAAAGGGGCCCTGATCGAGTACAACAAAGTCCCCAGGGCGAGTATAACAAAGTCCCCTGATCGAGTATAACAAAGTCCCCTGATCGAGTATAACAAAGTCCCGTCATCGAGTATAACAAAGCTCCCTGATCGAGTATAAGAAAGGCACCTGATCGAGTAAAAAAAAGGCCCCTGGTCGAGTATAACAAAGTCCCCTGGCCGAGTATAACAAGTCCCAAGATCGAGTATAACAAATTCCCTTCATCGAGTACAACAAAGCCCCCTCATCGAGTATAAAAAAGCCCCCTGGTCCAGTATAACAAAGTCCCTGATTGAGTATAACAAAGCCCCTTCATCGATTTTAACAAAACCCTCTGATCGAGTATATAAAAGCCCCCTGGTCGAGTATAACAAACTCCCCTGTTCGAGTATACTAAAGTCCCCTGATCGAATATATCAAATTCACAAGATCGAGTATAACAAAGCCCCCCGATCGAGTATAACAAAGTCCGCTCATCAAGTATAACAAAGTACCCTGATCGAGTATAACAAAGTCCCCTGGTCGAGTATGCACAAATTCTGATCGAGTATATAACAAAGTCCCTTATCGAGTATAACAAAGTCCCTGGTCGATATATAACAAAGTCCCTGGTCGAGTATAATAAAGTCCCCTGATTTGATGTATAACAAAGCCTCTTCACGAGTATAAAAGCCCATGGTCGAGTATAACAAAGTCCCCGTCGAAAGGGTACAAAAGTCCTGGTCGAGTATAACAAAGTCCCATAATCATATAACAAAGGCCCTTATTTATATAACAAAAGCCCCTGGTTTATAAATTTCTGACTATAAGTAAACAGTCCCCTATCGAGTATAACAAAGTCCCCTGATCGAGTAAAACAAACACCCCTGATCGAGTATAACAAAGTCCCCTTTTCGAGTAAAAGAAAGTCCCCTGATGGAGTATAACAAAGTCCCCTGATCGAGTATAACTAAGTGCCCTATTCGAGTATAACAAAGGACCCTACTGGCGTATAACAAAGTCAAAAGATCGAGTATAACAAAGTCCCCTGATCGAGTATAACAAAGTTCCTTGATTGAGAATAACAATGTCCCGTGATCGAGTATAACAAAGGAACGTAATGGAGTATAACAAAGTCCCAAGATCGAGTATAACAAAGTCCTTTTATCGAGTATAACTAAGTCCCTTCATCGAGTATAACAAAGGGCCCTAATGGAGTATAACAAAGTCCCACAATCGAGTATAACGAAGTCCTCTGATCGAGTATAACAAATTCCCCTGATCGAGTGTAACAAAGTCCCGTCGTCGAGTATAACACATCCCCTTGATCGAGTATAAGAAAGGCACCTGATCTAATATAACAATGTCCGTAGTCGAGTATATACAAAGTCCCCTGATCGAGTATAACAAAGTCCCAAGATCGAGTATAACAAATTCCCTTCATCGAGTACAACAAAGCCCTCTCATCGAGTATAAAAAAGTCCCCTGGCCAAGTATAACAAAGTCCCCTGATTGAGTATATCAAAGCCCCATCATCGAGTTTAACAAAACCCCCTGATCGAGTATATAAAAGCCCCCTGGTCGAGTATAACAAACTCCCCTGTTCGAGTATCCTAAAGTCCCCTGATCGAATATAACAAATTCACAAGATCGAGTATAACAAAGCCCCCCGATCGAGTATAACAAAGTCCGCTGATCAAGTATAACAAAGTACCCTGATCGATTATAACAAAGTCCCTTGGTCGAGTATAACAAAGTCCCCTGGTCGAGTATAACAAACTCCCCTGTTCGAGTATACTAAAGTCCCCTGATCGAAGATAACAAATTCACAAGATCGAGTATAACAAAGCCCCCCGATCGAGTTTAACAAAGTCCGCTGATCAAGTATAACAAAGTACCCTGATCGAGTATAACAAAGTCCCCAGGGCGAGTATAACAAAGTCCCCTGATCGAGTATAACAAAGTCCCCTGATCGAGTATAACAAAGTCCCGTCATCGAGTATAACAAAGCCTCCTGATCAAGTATAAGAAAGGCACCTGATCGAGTAAAAAAAAGGCCCCTTTCGAGTAAAAAGAAAGTCCCCTGATGGAGTATATAACAAAGTCCTGATCGAGTATAACTATGCCCTAATCGAGTATAACAAAGGACTTCTATCATGGTTAGAATAAAGTCAAAGATCGAGTATAACAAACTCCCATGATCGAGTATAACAAAGGCCCCTTATCGAGTATAACAAAGGACCCTAATGGCGTATAACAAAGGAACCTAATGGAGTATAACAAAGTCCCAAGATCGAGTATAACAAAGTCCATTTATCGAGTATAACTAAGTCCCCTCATCGAGTATAACAAAGGGCCCTAATGGAGTATAACAAAGTCCCAAGATCGAGTATAACGAAGTCCTCTGATCGAGTATAACAATGTCCCCTGATCGAGTGTAACAAAGTCCCGTCGTCGAGTATAACAAATCCCCTTGATCGAGTATAAGAAAGGCACCTGATCTAATATAACAATGTCCGTAGTCAAGTATATACAAACTCCCCTGATCGAGTATAACAAAGTCCCAAGATCGAGTATAACAAATTCCCTTCATCGAGTACAACAAAGCCCCCTCATCGAGTATAAAAAAGCCCCCTGGTCCAGTATAAAAAAGTCCCTGATCGAGTATAACAAAGCCCTCTGATCGAGTATAAAAAAGCCCCTGATCGAATATATAAAAGCCCCTGGTCGAGAATAACAAACTCCCTGTTCGAAAGTATCCTAAAAGTCCCTGATCGAATATAACAAATTCACAAGATCGAGTATAACAAAGCCCCGGATCGAGTATATAACAAAGTCCGCTGATCAAGTATAACAAAGTACCCTGATCGAGTATAACAAAGTCCCTTGGTCGAGTATAACAAAGTCCCCTGGTCGAGTATAACAAACTCCCCTGTTCGAGTATACTAAAGTCCCCTGATCGAAGATAACAAATTCACAAGATCGAGTATAACAAAGCCCCCCGATCGAGTATAACAAAGTCCGCTGATCAAGTATAACAAAGTACCCTGATCGAGTATAACAAAGTCCCCAGGGCGAGTATAACAAAGTCCCCTGATCGAGTATAACAAAGTCCCCTGATCGAGTATAACAAAGTCCCGTCATCGAGTATAACAAAGCCTCCTGATCGAGTATAAGAAAGGCACCTGATCGAGTAAAAAAAAGGCCCCTGGTCGAGTATAACAAAGTCCCCTGGCCGAGTATAACAATGTCCCCTGATCGAGTATAACAAAGCCCTCTCATCGAGTTTAACAAAACCCGCTGATCGAGTATAAAAAAGCCCCCTGGTCGAGTATAACAAAGTCCCCTGGTCGAGTATAACAAAGTCCCATTATCGAGTATTACAAAGGACCCGAATCGAGTATAACAAAGGCCCCTGGTCGAAAATAACAAAGTCCCCTGAACGATTATACTAAAGTCCCCTGGTCGAGTATAACAAAGTCCCAAGATCGAGTATAACAAAGCCCCTCGATCGAGTATAACAAAGTCCGTTGATCGAGTATAACAAAGCTCCCTGATCGAGTATAACAAAGCCCCCTCCTCGAGTATAAGAAAGTCCCCTGGTCGAGTATAACAAAGTCCCCTGATCGAGTATAACAAAGGACCCTAATGGAGTATAACAAAGTCCCAAGATCGAGTATAACAAAGTCCTCTGACCGAGTATTACAAAGTCCCCTGATCAAGTATAACAAAGTCCCGTCATCGAGTATAACAAAGCCCCTTGATCGAGTATAAGAAAGGCACCTGATCGAATATAACAATGTCCCTAGTCGAGTATATACATAGTCCCCTGATCGAGTATAACAAAGTCCCCAGATCAAGTATAACAAAGTCCCCTGATCGAGTATAACAAAGCCCCCTCATCGAGTATAAAAAAGGACCCTGGTCGAGTATAACAAAGTCCCTGATCGAGTATAAAAAAGCCCTCTGATCGAGTATAACAAAGCCTCCTCATCGAGTAAAAAAAAGGCCCCTGGTCGAGTATAACAAAGTCCCCTGGCCGAGTATAACAATGTCCCCTGATCGCGTATAACAAAGCCCTCTCATCAAGTTTAACAAAACACGCTGATCGAGTATAAAAAAGCCCCCTGGTCGAGTATAACAAAGTCCCCTGGTCGAGTATAACAAAGTCCCATGATCGAGTATTACAAAGGCCCCGAATCGAGTATAACAAAGGCCCTTGGTTGAAAATAACAAAGTCCCTTGAACGAGTATACTAAAGTCCCCTGGTCGAGTATAACAAAGTTCGTTGATCGAGTATAACAAAGCCCCCTGATCGAGTATGACATGCCCCTCGTCGAGTATAAGAAAGTCCCCTGGTCGAGTATAACAAAGTCCCTGATCGAGTATAACAAAGCCCCATGATCGAGTATAACCAATTCCCCGAATCGAGTATAACAAAGTCCCCTGATCGAGTAAAACAAACACCCTTGATCGAGTTTAACAAAACCCCCTGATCGAGTATAAAGAAGCCCCCTCTTCGAGTATAACAAAGTCCTTTGGTCGAGTATAACAAAGTCCCATGATCGAGTATAACAAAGGCCCCTTATCGAGTATAACAAAGGCCCCTGGTCGAGTATAACAGGATGCCCTGATCGAGCATAACAAATTCCCCTGATCGAGTTTAAAAAAGTCCCCTGATCGAGTATAACAAAGGACCCTCATGGAGTATAACAAAGCCCCCTGATCGAGTATAACAAAGTCCTCTGATCGAGTATAACAAAGCCCCCTCATCGAGTTTAAAAAAACCCTGATCGAGTATAACAAAGACCCCTTATCGAGTATAACAAAAGCCCCTGGTCGAGTATAACAAAATCACCTGATCGAGTAAAACAAAGTCCCCTCATCGAGTATAAATAAGTGCCCTAATCGAGCATAACTAAGTCCTCTGATCGAGTATAACAAAGGACCCTAATGGAGTATAACAATGTCCCAAGATTGAGAATAACAAAGACCTCTGATCGAGTATAACAAAGTCCCCTGATCGAACATAACAAAGTCCCCTGATCGAGTATATCAAAGTACCCTGATCGAGTATAACAAAGTGCCCTGATCGAGAATAAGAAAGTCCCCTGATCGAGTATAACAAAGTCCACTAATCGAGTATAAGAAAGGCACCTGACCGAATATAACAAAGTCCCGAGTCGAGTAAAAGAAACACCCCTGATTGAGTATAACAAAGCCCCCTGTATAACAAAATCCCCTGATCGAGTATAACAAAGTCCCCTGATCGAGTATAACAAAGTCCCCTGATCGAGAAAAACAAACACCCCTGGTCGAGTATAACAAAGTCCCCTGATCGAGTATAACAAAGCCCCCTGATCGAGTATAACAAAGTCCCCTGATCGTGTATAACTAAGTGCCCTAATCGAGCATAACTAAGTCCCCTGATTGAGTATAACAAAGGACCCTCATGGAGTATAACAAAGTCCCAAGATCGAGTATAACAAAGTCCTCTGATCGAGTAAAACAAAGTCCCCTGGCCGAGTAATAACAAAGTCCCCTGATCGAGTATAACAAAGCTTCCTCATCGAGTTTAACAAAACCCCCTGATCGAGTATAAAAAAGCCCCCTGGTCGAGAATAACAAAGTCCCAAGATCGAGTAAATCAAAGCCCAATGATCGAGTATAACAAAGTCCGCTGATCGAGAACAACAAAATCACATGATCGGGTATAACAAAGTCCCCTGATCGAGTATAACAAAGTCCCCTGATCGAGTATAACAAAGTCCACTGCTCGAGTATAACAAAGACTCCGGATCGAGAATAACAAAGTCCCGTCATTGAGTATAACAAAGCCCCCTCATCGAGTATAAGAAAGGCCACTGATCGAATATAACAATGTCCCTAGTCGAGTATATACAAAGTCCCCTGATCGAAGATAACAAAGTCACCAGATCGAGTATAACAAAGTCCCCTCATCGAGTATAACAAAGTCCCCTGATCGAGTATAACAAAGTCCCCTGATCGAGTATAACAAAGTCCCCTGATCGACTATAACAAAGTCCCCTGACCGAGAATAACACAGTCCCCTGATTGAGTATAACAAAGCCCCCTCATCGAGTATAAAAAAGCCCCCTGGTCGAGTATAACAAAGTCCCATGATCGAGTATAACAAAGGCCCCGAATCGAGTATAACAAAGGCCCCTGGTCGAATATGACAAAGTCCCCTAATCGAATATACTAAAGTCCCTCATAGAGTATAACAAAGTCCCAAGATCAAGTACAACAAAGCCTCCCGATCGAGTATAAAAAATCCGCTGATTGAGTATAACAAAGCTCCCTCATCGAGTATAAAAAAGCCCCCTGGTCGAGTATAACAAAGTCCCCTGGTCGAGTAAAACAAAGTCCCCTGGCCGAGTACAACAATGTCCCCTGATCGAGTATAACAAAGCCCCCTTATCGAGTTTAACAAAACCCCCTGATCGAGTATAAAAAAGCCGCCTGGTCGAGTATAACAAAGTCCCCTTGTCGAGTATAACAAACTCCCATGATCGAGTATAACAAAGGCCCCTTATCGAGTATAACAAAGGCCCCTGGTCGAGTATAACAAGATCTCCTGATCGAGTATAACAAATTCCCCTGATCGAGTATAACAAAGTCCCCTGATCGAGTAAAACAAAGCCCCCTGATTGAGTATAACAAAGTCCCCTGGTCGAGTATAACAAAGTCCCCTGGTCGAGTATAATAAAGTCCCTTGATCGAGTATAACAAAGCCCCCTCATCGAGTAAAAAAAGCCCATGGTCGAGTATAACAAAGTCCCCTGGTCGAGTATAACAAAGTCCCCTGGTCGAGTATAACAAAGTCCCATAATCGAGTATAACAAAGGCCCCTTATAGAGTATAACAAAAGCCCCTGGTCGAGTATAACAAATTCCCCTGATCGAGTATAACAAAGTCCCCTCATCGAGTATAACAAAGTCCCCTGATCGAGTAAAACAAACACCCCTGATCGAGTATAACAAAGTCCCCTTTTCGAGTATAAGAAAGCCCCCTGATGGAGTATAACAAAGTCCCCTGATCGAGTATAACTAAGTGCCCAAATCGATTATAACAAAGGACCCTAATGGCGTATAACAAAGTCAAAAGATCGAGTATAACAAAGTCCCCTGATCGAGTATAACAAAGTTCCTTGATCGAGAATAACAATGTCCCGTGATCGAGTATAACAAACGAACCGAATGGAGTATAACAAAGTCCCAAGATCGAGAATAACAAAGTCCTTTAATCGAGAATAACTAAGTCCCCTCATCGAGTATAACAAAGGGCCCTAATAGAGTATAACAAAGTCCCAAGATCGAGTATAACAAAGTCTTCTGATCGAGTAAAAAACAAAGTCCCCTGATCGAGTAAAACAAAGCCCCCTCGTCGAGTATAAGAATAGTCCCCTGGTCGAGTATAACAAAGTCCCTGATCGAGTATAACAAAGCCAAATGATCGAGTATAACCAATTCACCGAATCGAGTATAACCAAGGCTCTTGGTCGAAAACAACAAAGTCCCTGATCGAGTAAAACAAAGTCCCCTGATCGAGTATAACAAAATCCCAAGATCGAGTAAATCAAAGCCCCCTGATCGAGTATAACAAAGTCCGCTGATCGAGTACAACAAAATTACCTGATCGGGTATAACAAAGTCCCCTGATCGAGTATAACAAACTCCCCTGGTCGAGTATAACGAAGTCCCCTGATCGAGTATTACAAAGTCCCCGGAACGAGAATAACAAAGTCCCGTCATCGAGTAAAACGAAGCCCACTGATCGAGTATAAGAATATACCTATGTGCCTGTCGAGTATATAAAAGTCCCCTGGTCGAGTATAACAAAGTCCCCTGATCGAGTATAACAATGCCCCCTCATCGAGTATAAAAAAGTCCCCTGGTCGAGTATAACAAAGACCCTGATCGAGTATAACAAAGCCCTCTCATCGAGTATAACAAAGCCCTCTCATCGAGTATAAAAAAAGCCCCCTGGTCGAGTATAACAAAGTCCCTTGGTCGAGTATAACAAAGTCCCATGATCGAGTATAACAAAGGCCCCGAATCGAGTATAACAAAGGCCCCTGGTCCAAAATAACAAAGTCCACTGATCGAATATAATAACGTCCCCTGATCGAGTATAACAAAATCCCAAGATCGAGTACAACAAAGCCCCCCGATCGAGTATAACAAAGTCCGCTGATCGAGTAAAACAAAGTCACCTGGCCGAGTAGTAACAAAGTCCCCTGGTCGAGTATAACAAAGTCCCATGATCGAGTATAACAAAGGCCCCTTATCGAGTATAACAAAGGCCCCTGATCGAGTATAA
>NW_024736966.1:0-15347 GCF_018991925.1 Homarus americanus
CACCACACCTCTCCCACCTCACCACAAACCCATCTCCCACCACCTCTCCCACCACCACACCTCTCCCTCTTTCCCACACAAACCCCACATCTCCCTACCTCCTCTCCCACCTCTCCCCCCTCCACCACCACCCTCTCCCGCACCTACCACCTCTACAAACCCATCTCACACCACTTCTCCCACCACCACACCTCTCCCACCTCACCACAAACCCACATCTCACACCACCTCTCCCACCACACCTCTCCACCACACCACACACCTCTCCCACCTCCCCCTGTTCCCACATCTCCCACACCACCTCTTCCACCACACACCTCTCCCTCACCCCTACCCCTTCCCCGCTCTCACCACAAACCCATCTCCTACCTCTCCCACCACCACACCTCTCCCCACCTCACCTGAGCCCATCTCCCACCTTTCCTCCCACCACCACACACCTCTCCCACCTCACACAAACCCTCATCTCCCACACCCACCTCTCCCACCACCACACCTCTCCCCTCACCCACAAACCCATCTCCCCACACACCATCTCCCACCCACCACACACCTCCCCACCTCACCCACAAACCCACGTACTCCCACCACCTCTCCCACCACCACACACCTCTCCCCACCCTCTCCCACCACCACACACCTCTCCCTCACCTGAAGCCCACATCTCCACCACCTCTCACACCACCACAGAGCTCCACACCACCTCTCCCCCACCACACCTCTCCACCTCACCCACAACCCCACATCTCCCACCTCTCACACCTACACACCTCTCCCACACCACCTCTCCCCCCTCTCCACCACCACACCTCTCCCACCCACCTAGGCCATCTCCCACACCACCCCTCCCCACCACCACAAACATCTCCCACCTCACCACAAACCCCACATCCCCACCTCCCACCACCCCACACCTCCCCCACACACCACCTCTCCCCACCCTCTCCCACCACCACCTCCCCACACCCCCTCTCCCACCACCTCTCCCACCCTCTCTCCCCCCACCTCTCCCCCACCTCTCCCACCCACCCACACACCCCTCTCCCCTCACCACAAACCCATCCCCACCTCTCTCACCCACCACACCTCCCCACACCACCTCTCCCCCACCTCTCCCACCCTCCCCCACCTTCTCCCCTCTACAAACCCCATCTCCCCACCACCTCTCTCACCACCACCTCTCCCACACCACCTCTCCCACACCACCCCTCTCCACACCACACCTTCTCCTCTGTAAACCCACATCTCCCACACCACTTCTCCAACCACCACACCTCTCCCACCTCACCACAAACACACATCTCCCACACCACCTCTCCACCACCACACACCTCTCCCACCAACACACACCTCTCACCTCACCCACAATCAGCCACCTCTCCCACCTCCCCTGTCTCCCCACCACCTCCCACCTCACCCACAATCAACCACCTCTTCCACCTCACCACAAACCCACATCTCCCCAAACCACCTCTCCCACCACACCTCCCACCTCTACAAACCCCACATCCCACCACCTCTCCCACCACCACACCTCTCCCACCTCACCACAAACCCCATCTCCCACACCTCTCACACCACCCACACACCTCTCCCCACCACCTCTCCCACCACCCACCCCTCTCCCCACCCCTCACCCACAAACCCACATCTTCACCCCACCTCTCACCACACACCTCTCACATCCTTCCCTCTCCCTACAAACTCTCCCACCTCACCTGAGCCCATCTCACCACCTCCTTCCACCACACCTCTCCACACCACAAACCCACATCTCCCTACCTCTCCCACCACCCACCTCCCACCACCCTGGAAGCCCACATCTCCCACACCATCTCCCACCACCACACACCTCTCCCACCACCACAGACCTCTCCCACCACCACAAGCCCACATCTCCCCACACCACCTCTCCCACCACCACACCTCCTGGGCCCATCTCCACCACCTCCCACCACCACACACACCTCTCCCACCTCACCACAAGCCCATCTCCCACCACCTCCACACCACACACCTCTCCCCTCTGAAACCCATCTCCCACACCACCTCTCCCACCACCACTCACCTCTCCCACCACTACACCTCTCCCCGCCACCTCCCACCTCCACCACAAACCCATCTCCCACACCAGCTCTCCACCACCACACACCTCTCCCACCTCACCTGACCCCACATCTCCATACCCTCTCCCACCACCACACCTCTCCCACCCTCCACCTCTCCCACCACCACACCTTCCCACCACCACACCTCTCCCACCTCACCACAAACCCACATCTCCCACACCACCTCTCCCACCACCACACACCTCCCACCTCACCACAAACCCCACATCCCACCTACACCTCT
Source organism: Homarus americanus (assembly GCF_018991925.1). Taxonomy (NCBI): domain Eukaryota; kingdom Metazoa; phylum Arthropoda; class Malacostraca; order Decapoda; family Nephropidae; genus Homarus; species Homarus americanus. The sequence goes on from NW_024736966.1 coordinate 2,353, forward strand.
CCCACCACCACACCTCTCCCACCACCACACACCCTCTCCCACACACCACCACAAACCCACATCTCCCACCACCTCTCCCACCACCCACCTCCTCCCACCTCACCACAAACCCCATCTCCCACCACCTCTCCCACCACCACACACCTCTCCCCACCACCTGCATCCCTCTCCCACACCACCTCCCTCCCACCACCCCCCCACCTCTCACACCACCCCCAACATCTCCCACACCACCTCTCCCACCACACACACCTCTCCCACCTCTCCCTGTCCCACATCTCCCACACCACCTCCCCACCACACCTCTCCCCTCCCACCACAAGCCCCATCTCCCACCACACCTCTCACCTCTCCCCACCTCCACCCACAACCCCACATCTCCCACCACCTCTCCCACCTCTCCCACCTCACCCACAAACCCATTTTACCTCTCCCACCACCACACACCTCTCCCACCACCACAACCCCACATCTCCCACCCTCTCCCACCACCCACACCTCTCCACCACCACACCTCTCCACCACCACACACCTCTCCCACCACCACAGCCCTCTCCCCACCTCACCACAAACCCATCTCCCCACACCCTCTCCACCTCACCCACAAACCCCACATCTCCCACACCACCTCTCCACCACCACACACACCTCTCCCACCTCACCTGAGCCCCTCACCACCTCTCCACACACACACCTCCTCCCACCCCTACACACCTCCCACCACCCTCTCCACCTCACCACAAACCCCACATCTCCCACACCATCTCTCCACACCACCACACACCTCTCCCCGCAAAACCACATCTCCCACACCACCACCTCTCCCACCACAAACACCTCTCCACCACCACACCTCTCCCTCCCACCCACACACCTCTCCCACACACACACACCTCCCCCCTCCCACACAACCCCACATCTCCCACCCACCTCTCCCACCACCACACACCTCTTCCACCTCACCCACAAACCCTCACCACCACACACCTCTCCCACCACCACACACCTCTCACACCACAAACCCCATCTCCCCACCTCTTTCCACCACCACCTCTCACCTCTACAAACCCCATCTCCCACACCACCTCTCCTTACCACACACCTCTCCCACCTCACCACAAACCCATCTCCCCACACCACCTCTTCCCACCACACCACACACCTCTCCCACCTCACCACAAACCCACATACCTCTCCCACCACCACCTCTCCCACCCCACCACAAGCCACATCTCCCCTACCTCTCCCACCACCACACACCTCTCCCACCACCCACACCTCCCACCCACCCACACACCTCCTCCACCCTCACCACAAACCCACTCCCCTACCTCTCCCACACCACCCCTCCCCTCAGCACAAACCCCACATCTCCCACCTCTCCCACCACCACACCACCTCTCCCACACCCACCACAACCCACACCTCCCACCACCTCTCCACACCACCCCTCTCCCACCACCACACCTCCCTACCACCACACCTCTCCCCTCCCACATCTCCCATCTCCCACCACCACACACCTCTCCCACACCACCACAAACCCATCTCCCCTGCCTCCCCCACCCACCACCACCTCCCACCCACCACCACAAACCCACATCTCCACACCACCTCTCCCACCACCACACACCTCTCCCTCTACAAACCCATCTCCCACCACCTCTCCCACCACCACACCTCTTCACCTCACCACATACCCCTCCCACCCTCTCACCTCTCCCACCTTACCACAAGCCCACATCTCCCACCCACCTCTCCCACCCCACCACACACCTCTCCCACCTCACCACAAACCCCATCTCCCACCACACCTCTCCCACCACCACCTCCTCCACACCACCACAACCCCACATCTCCCACCACTTCTCCCACCACCTCTCCCCACCCCACCACGGCCCCTCTCCTGCCCCCTCTCCCACTACCACAAACCTCTCCCACCTCACCACAAACCCACATCTCCCCTACCTCTCCCACCCCCTCTCCCACCTCCCACCACAAACCCCACATCTCCCACACCACCTCTCACACCTACACACCTCTCCCCTACCTCTCCCACCACCACACACCTCTCCCACACCACAAGCCCATCTCCCACCTCTCACACCACCACACCTCTCCCACCACCCACAAGCCCCCCTCTCCCACCACCTCTCCACTACCACACGCCTCTCCCTCACCTAGCCCCATCTCACACCCACCTCTCCCACCACCCTCTCCCCACCTCACCACAAACCCACATCTCCCACCACCTCTCCACACCACACACCTCTCCCCACACCCCTGACCCACCTCTCCCCACCACCACCACACCTCTCCCACCTCACCACAAACCCCACATCTCCCCTCTCCCACCACCCACACACCCCTCTCCACCCCCTCTACAAACCCCACATCTCACACCACCTCTCCACACCACACCTCTCCCACCACCTCCCCCTCACCCACACACCTCTCCCCACCTCACCTAAACCCCATCTCCCACACCACCTATCCCACCACCACACCTCTCCCACCACCACACACCTCCAGCCTCACCACAAACCCCACATCTCCCGCACCCACCTCTCCCACCACACACCTCTCCCCACCACCTCTCCCACCACCCACACCTCTCCCACCTCACCACAAACCCATCTCCCACACCCTCTCACACCACCACACAGCTCTCCCACACCACCTCTTACCACCACACCTCTCCCACCCTCCACCACAAACCCATATCTCACACCACCTTCCACCACCACACACACCTCTCCCACCACATCTCCCACCTCTCCCCACCACCCACACCTCTCCCCACCTCACCCACAAGCCCCATCTCCCACCTCACCACAAACCCCATCTCCCACCTCACCACAAACCCACATCTCACACACCACCTATCCCACCACCACACCTCTCCCCTACCTCTCCCACACCACCTCTCCCACCACCACACCTCTCCCACACCCCCTCTCCCCACCACCCTCTCCCCCCTCTCCCATACCACCTCTCCCCACCACACCACACACCCCCTCTCCCCTCTTACAAACCCACATCTCCCCCTCTCTCTCCCCCACCCTCTCCCCAAACCACCTCTCACACCACCTCTCCCCACCCTTCTCCCACCTCACCACAAACCCATCTCCCCACACCACTTCTCCCACCACCCACACACCTCTCCCACCTCACAAACCCACATCTCCACCACCTCTCCCACCACCACCTCTCTCCCCCACCACACACACCTCTCCCACCACCCACAAACCCACATCTCCCACCACCTCTCCACCACCACACACCTCTCCCACCCACCACACCTCTCCCACACACACACACCTCCACCACCCTCTCCCCACCTCCACTAAACCCCACATCCCCACCACCTCTCCCACCACCACCTCTCCCCACCTCACCTAAACCCCATTTCCCCCTCTCCACCCACCCCACCTCTCCCACCACCACACACCTCTCACCACCACACCTCTCTCCCCACACACACCTCCCACCACGCCCCTCTCCCACACCACCTCCCACCACACACAGCTCTCTCCCACCACCTCTCCCACCACCACACCTCTCCCATCTCTACAAACCCCACATCTCCCACACCTCTCACACCACCACACACCTCTCCCCACCCACATCTCCCCACCACCTCTCCCACCACCCTCCCACCTCCCCACAAACCCCACATCTCCCATACCTCTCCCACCACCACACACCTCTCCCCTCCCACCACAAACCCATCTCTCCACACCACCTATCCCACCACCACTACCTCTCACCACCTCTCCCACACCACCTCTCCCACCACCACACCTCTCCCACCACCTCTCCCACCACCTCTCCCACCACCCACACCTCTCCCACCACCTCTCCCCACCACCTCTCCCACCACCACCACCTCTCCCACCTCACCACAAACCCCACATCTCCCACACCACCTCCTATCACCACCACACCTCTCTCCCACCACCTCCTCCCCCCACCTCTCCCCTACCACTCTCTCCCACACCACCTCCCTTCCACCACCTCTCCCACCACCCTCCCCTCCCCACCTCCCACCCACAAACCCCTCTCCCCACCTCTCCCACCACCCCCTCCCACCACCACACCTCTCCCCCTCACCACAAACCCACATCTCCCCTGCCTCTCCCACCACACACCTCTCCCCACCTCCCTAAATCAACCTCCCACCTCACCACAATCAACCCACCTCTCCCCTACCTAAACCCCATCTCCCCTACCTCCCCCACACCTCTCCCACCACCACCTCTCTCCCCACACACCTCTCCCACCTACAAGCCCACATCTCCTACCTCTCCCACCACCACACACCTCTCCCTCACCACAAACCCCATCCTCCCACCCACCTCTCCCACCACCACACCCTCTCGCACCTCCCACCACAATCAACCACCTCTCCACCCCTCCTCACACAAACGCATCTCACCACCTCTCCGACCCCTCTCCCTCACCACAAGCCCACTCTCCACGCATCCTCTCCCTGTACCTCCTCCCACCTCACCACAAACCAACATCTCCCCACCACCTCTCCCACCTCTACAAACCCCACATCTCCCTACCTCTCCCACACCACACACCTATCCCACCATCACACACCTCTCCCCTCACCACAAACCCCATCTCCCCTACCTCTCCCTACAGGCCTCTCCCACCACCACATCTCCCCACCTCTACAAACCACATCTCCCCACCTCTCCCCACCACCTCTCCCCACACCCCTCTCCCACCACCACACACCTCTCCCACCACCTCTCCCACCACCACACCTCTCCCCTCACCCACAAAGCCCCATCTCCCACTCTCCACCCACACAGCTCTCCCACACACCACCTCTCCCACCACCACACACCTCTCCCCACCTCACCACAAACCCACATCTCCCACCACCTCTCCACCACACAGCTCTCACACCACCTCTCACACCACACCTCTCCCACCACCTCTCCCACCACCTCTCCCACCACCACCCCCCTCTCCCACCCACACCCTCTCCCACCTCACCACAAACCCACATCTCCCCTACCTCTCCCATCACACACCTCTCCCACCTCACCCACAAACCCCACATCTCCCACACCCACCTATCCCACCACCTCCTCCCTCCCCACACCACCTCTCCACCACCACCTCTCCCACCCCTCCCACCTCACCTAGGCCCATCTCCCACCACCTCTCCCATCACCACACACCTCTCCCCACCTCACCACAAACCCACATCTCCCACACCCTTCTCCCCTACCCACACCTCCTCCCCTCCACCACAAACCCCACATCTCCCACCACCTCTCCCACCACCACACCTCTCCCACCACCACACCTCTCCCTCACCCACAAACCCCACATCTCCCACACCACCTCTCCCACCACCTCTCACCTCACACAATCCTACCACCTCCACCTCACCACAAGCCACATCTCCTACCTCTCCCACCACCACATACCTCTCCCACCTCACCACAAACCCCACACACCACCTCTCCCACCACCACACACCTCTCCCCACCTCACCACAAACCCACATCTCCCACACCACCTCTCCCACCACCACACCTCTCCCCACCTCACCACAAGCCAACATCTCCCACCACCTCTCCCACCACCACACACCTCTCCCACCTCCCTAGGCTCCCATCACCCCACCTCTCCACCACCTCCCACCCACCTCTCCACCACCACACTTACCTCTCCCACCTCTGCAAACCCATCTCCCCCACCTCTCACACCACAACAGAGCTCTCCCCACACCTCTCCCCCCACCACCTCTCCCCACCTCACCACAAGCCCACATCTCCCACACCACCCTCTCCCACACACCAAACACCTCTCCCCACCACCTCTCCAACACCACCTCTCCCACCACCCACACACCTCTCCCCTCACCCACAGAGCCCACATCTCCACCACCTCTCCACCACACACCTCTCCCACCCCACAAGAGCCCACATCTCCACCACCTCTCCACACCACACACCTCTCCCACACCCACCTCTCCCACCTCCCACCACCACCCTCTCCACCACCTCTCCCACCACCTCTCCCACCACCACCTCCCACACACCTCTCCCACCACCTCTCCACCACACACCTCTCCCCACCTCACCACAAACCCCACATCTCCCCACCCACCTCTCTCCCACCACCACACCTCTCCCACACAGCCCTCTCCCTAACCTCTCCCACCACAGCCTCCCACCTCCACTAGGCCCATCTCCCCACCACTTCTCCAAGCACCACCTCTCCCCTCCCCACCACAAACACACATCTCCCACCTCTCCCACCCACACCTCCCACCACCCACACACCTCCCCTCACCACAAACCCCTTTTACCTCTCCCACACCCCCTGACCACCTCTCCCACATCACCACAAACCCACATCTCCCACCACCTCTCCCACCTCACCACAATCAACCACCACCTCTTCCACCTCACCACAAATAGAGCATCTCCCCAAACTACCTCTCCCACCACCACACACCTCTCCCTCTACAACCCTCTCCCCACACCACCTCTCACCACCACACACCTCCCCACCTCCCCACAAACCCACATCTCCCCACACCACCCCTCTACACCACCACACACCTCTCCCCACCACCTCTCCCACCACCACCTCTCCCACCTCACCACAAGCCCACATCTTCCCCACCTCTCACCACCACACCTCATCTCCCACCACCTCTCCCACAACCCCAAACCTCTCCCACCTCACACAAGCCCACATCTCCCCACCACCTCTCCCACCACACACCTCTCCCACCACCACAAACCCACATCTCCCCACCACCTCTCCCACACCACACCTCTCCCAACCACCTCTCCCACCACCACAAACCCCACATCTCCCCCACCTCTCCCTGCACACACACACCTCTCCCCACCTCACCACAAACCCACATCTCCCACACCACCTCTCCCACCCACCACACCTCTCCCCTCACCACAAGCCCACATCTCCTACCTCCTCCACCACACCTCTCCCCTCACCACAAACCCACATCTCCCTACCTCTCCCCTACCACACACCTCTCCCACCACTACACACCTCTCCCCACCACCACCTCTCCACCTCACCACAAACCCACATCTCACACCACCTCTCCACACCACCCTCCCACCTCACAAACCCACATCTCCCCACACTGCCTCTCCCTACACCACCCTCTCCCACACCCCACACACCTCCCACCACCACTCACCTCCTCCCACCACCACACTCCTCTCCCACCTCACCCACAAACCCACATCTCCCCACCACCACACCTCCCACCTCACCTAGGCCGCATCTCCCACCACCTCTCCCACACCACACACACCTCTCCCACCACCACCTCTCCCCACACCACAAACCCATCTCCCACACCACCTCTCCCACCACCACACACCTCCCACCTCTACAAACCCATCTCCCACCCTCTCCCACCACACACCTCTCCCACCACCACAAACCCACATCTCCCACACCCACCTCTCCACACCACCACCCTCTCCCACACCACACAAACCCATCTCCTCCTCTCCCACCACCACACACCACCTCTCCCACCCTCTCCCACCACCCACACCTCTCCCACCTCACCACAAACCCCCCACCACCTCTCCCATCACCACACACCTCTCCCACCTCACCTAAACCCATCTCCCACACCACCTCTCACCTCTCCACCTCCCTGCCCCCTCTCCCCTCCTACAAGCCCACATCTCCCCACCACCTCCCACCACAAACCTCTCCCTACACAACCCCATCTCCCACACCACCTCTCCCACCACCACACCTCTCCCACCACCACACACCTCTTCCACCACCACACCCCTCTCCCACCACCATCTCCTCCCCTCCTGAGCCCATCTCCCACACCACCTCTCCCACCACCCTCTCCCACCTCACACAAACCCCATCTCCCTACCTCTGACACCCCTACACCTCTCCCACCCTACCTCTCCCCACCCACCTCTCCCTCTACAAAACCACATCTCCCCACCACCTCTCCACACCTCTCCCACCTCACCACAAACCCGCATCACCCACACCACCTCTCCACCACACCTCTCCCCTGCCTCTCCCACCACACCTCTCCCACCACACACCTCTCCACCACCACATCTCTCCTACCACACACCTCTCCCACCCTCTACAAACCCAGATCTCCCCCTCTCCCACCACCCACCTCTCCCCACCTCACCCTGTGCTCCCACACCCTCCCACACACCTCTCCCACCACCCCCCCCAAGCCCATCTCCCACCACCTCTCCCACCCCCACACACCTCTCCCTCACCACAAACCCACATCTCCCACCACCTCCCCACCACCACACCTCTCCCCTCCCCACAAACCCACATCTCCCCACACCCTCCCACCACCACCCACCTCTCCCCACACCACCACAAACCCATCTCCCACACCACCTCTCCCACCCCCAACCTCCCACCACCCTCTCCCACCACCACACACCTCGCCCACCACCACACACCTCTCCCACCTCACAAACCCACATCTCCACCCTCTCCACCACCCACACACCTCTCCCACCTCAGCACAAACCCCACATCTCCCCTCCACCTCCCACCACCACCTCCCACACCACCACAAACCCACATCTCCCACACCACCTCTCACACCACACCTCCCACCACCCCCTCTCCCACCACCACACCTCTCCCACCACCACAAACCCATCTCCCCTCTCCCACCCACCACCCACCCACACCACCACAAACCCCACATCTCCCACCACCTCTCCCACACCACCACAAACCCATCTCCCCACACCCTCTCCCCACCACCACACCTCTCCCCACCTCACCACAAACCCCATCTCCCACCACCTCTCCCACCACCACACACACCTCTTCCCCTCACCACAAACCCACATCTCCCCACACCACCTCTCACCTCTCCCACCTCACCACAAACCCATCTCCCGCCACCTCTCCCTACCACACCTCTCCCACCTCCCCTGGCCCACATCTCCCCCCTCTCCCTACCACCCTCACCACCACAGCCCATCTCCCACCACCTCTCCCACCACCCTCTCCCACCACACACACCTCTCCCACCACCACAAACCTCTCCCACCTCACAAACCCATCTCCCCACACCACCTCTCCACCACCTCTCCCACCTCACCTGAGCCCACATCTCCCACCACCTCTCCTTACCACCACCTCTCCTACCTCTCCACCCACCACCTCTCCCACCTCACCTGAGCCCCACATCTCCCACCACCTCTCACACCCACCACCTCTCACACCACAAGCCCACCTCTCCCCACCACCTCCCACCACCACACATCTCCCCACCTCACCCCAAACCCCACATCTCCACCACCTCTCCCACCACCACACCTCTCCCCCACCCCAGCCCCATCTCCCACACCACCTCTCACCCCCACACACCTCTCCATCACCACACACCTCTCCCACCACCCCACACCTCTCCCACCACCACAAACCCTCTCCCCCTCCCACCTAGCCCACATCTCCCACCACCTCTCCCACCTCTGCACAAACCCCACTCTCACACCACCTCTCCCCCACACCACACACCTCTCCCACCTCACACAAACCACATCTCCCCACCACCTCTCCCTACCTCTCCCACCACTACACACCTCTCCCTACCACACCTCTCCCACCTCACCTGAAACCATCTCCCACACCACCTCTCCCACCACCACCTCTCCCCACCTCACCACAAACCCACACATCTCCTGCCACCTCCTCCCACCACCACCTCTCCCACCACCACACACCTCTCCCACACCACACACCTCTCCCACCACCCTCACTTCTACAAACCCCACTCTCCCACACCATCTCTCCCACCACCACACACCCCTCTCCCCACCTCCACCACAAACCCACATCTCCCCCCACCTCTCCCACCACACACCTCTCCCACCACCTCTCTCCCACACCACCACAAACCCACTTCTCCCACACCACCTCTCCCACACCACACACCTCTCCCACCTCACCACAAACCCCACATCTCCCTACCTCTCACCACACACCTCCCCACACACAAGCCCATCTCCCCTCTCCCACCACCACACCCACCCCCACACCACCTGACCACATCTCCTACCTCCCACCACCACCTCCTACACCACACACCTCTCCCACCACCACACCTCTCCCACACACACCTCTCCCCACCTCACCACAAGCCCTCCCTACCTCTCCCACCACCACACCTCTCCCACCTCCAGCACAAACCCATCACCCGCACCTCCCACCACCTCCACCTCTCCCCACACCACCACAAACCCACATCTCCCACCACCTCTCCACCACACACCTCTCCCACCACCACACCTCTCCCACCACCCACCCCCCTCACCCCACACCACCACAAGCCACATCTCCCACACCACCTCTCCCCACACCACCACAAGCCCACATCTCCCCTACCTCTCCCACCACCCACACACCACCTCTCCCACACCACCTCTCTCCCACACCACCACAAGCCCATCTCCCACCACCTCTCCTACCACCCCCTCTCCCACCTCCACCCACAAACCCACATCTCCCCACCACCTCTCCCACCACCACACACCTCTTCCCACCCCTCACCACAAACCCCACATCTCCCACACCACCTCTCACCTCTCCCTCCACAAACCCTCTCCACACCACCCTCTCCACCACCTCTCCCACCCCACCAGCCCCATCTCCCACCACCTCTCCACACACACACACACACACACACACACACACACACACACACACACCTTTACTCTACAAACACACAAAAAAACACAAGTACGGCCAAACAGGTGTATTAAACACAAACTGTATCACCCCGAAAAAACAGACATACACCGGTTTTGGCGAGGTTAATGTTTTAGTGTGTGTGTGTGTGCGTGTGTGTGTGTGTGTGTGTGTGTGTGTGTGTGTGTGTGTGTGTGTGTGTGTGGTAGCTGGTCAGATGTATCGTTCAGTTGACAGTAATTATTCACGGCTCTGCTTCCGTTTACCTCAACTGCAGCTGTCAGTCAAGAGCCTTACGGGCGTGGGAACTCTACGCGTCTGTCTGTCTGTCTCTCTGTCTTCCTATCTATCTGTCTCGCTGTCTGGTGTGTCTTCCTATCTGCCTGTCTCCCTGTCTGTTTTTCTGTCTATCAGTCTGTGTAAAAGTATTTCATTTTTTTAATGCTTATTGTTATTCACCTGTATTGTACCTGTCAATCAAGAGCTTTGCGGGCGTAGGAGTTGTGTAACTGTATGTCTCTGTCTGTCAGAGCCTCAGGTGTTTTTTTCTGTTTTATTGTGTGTTTTTGTCTCTTGGATATCCTGTTTTTTATTTAAGCCTGTCTGTGTGTTTTGGTGTTTGTCCGTCCCTTTGGTTGTTAAGGTGACAGACACAAACCTCACAACTACTCAACCACACAGTCACACCTCTCACACCACCACACACCTCTCCACACCACCGCACACCTCTCCCACCACCACATCTCTCCACCCACCCCACACACACCTCTCCCACCACCACACACCTCTCCACCACCACATCTCTCACACCACCACACCTCCCACCACCACACCTCTCCCACCACCACACACCTCTCCCACCACCACACATCTCTCCACCACCACACACCCCTCTCCCACCACCACACCTCTCCACACCCACCACACACCTCCTCACACCACCACACACCTCTCCACACCACCACACACCACCTCTCCCACCACCACACACCTCTCCACACCACCACACACCTCCACCACCACCTCTCCCACCCACCACACACCTCTCCCACCCACCACACACACCTCTCACACCCACCACACACCTCTCACACCACCTCTCCCACCACCACACCTCCCCCCTCACCTGAACCCATCTCCCACCACCTCTCCCACCTCTCCCACCCTCTCCCACCTCATCTCGCCCATCTCCCACCACCTCTCCCACCACCACACCTCTCCCCTTCCCACCACCAACCCATCTCCCCACCACCTCTCTCACCACACACCTCTCCCACATCACCACCAGCCCACATCTCCCACCTCTCCCACCACCACCTCTCCCACCACACCTCTCCCACAAACCCACATCTCCCACACCTCTCCCACCACCACACACCTCTCCCACCTCACCCACCCACATCTCCCACACACCTCCCACCACCACTCACCTCTCCCACACCACCACAAACCCCATCTCCCTACCTCTCACCACCCACCTCCCCACAACCCACTCTCACCACCTCCCACCACCACAACCTCTCCCACCACCACCTACAAGCCCATCTCCCACCACCCATCTCCCACCACCACACACCTCTCCCACCCACCTGAGCCCACATCTCCCACCACCTCTCCCACCACCACCTCTCCCCCACCTCTCCCACCCACAAGCCCATCTCCCACCACCTCTCCCACCACTCTCCCACCTCACCACAAACCCACATCTCACACCACCTCTCCCACCACCACACCTCCACCACAAGCCCATCTCCCACACCACCTCTCACACCACCTCACCTAGCCACTCCCACACCACTTCTCTCACCACACCTCTCCTCACCTAGCCCATCTCCCACCACCTCCCCACCACACACCTCTCCCACCACCACACACCTCTCCCACCTCTCCACAAACCCCACATCTCCCACACCACCTCTCCACCGCCACACCTCTCCCACCTAGGCCCATCATCACACCTCTCCCACCACCACCTCTCCCACCACCACCTCTCCCACCACACACCCACATCCCACCCACCTCTCCCACCCACATACCTCTCCCTCCTACAAACCCATCTCCCACCCACCTCTCCACTTCCCACCTCTCCACCTCAAACCACATCTCCCACCGCCTCACCACCACACACCTCTCCCACCTCACCACAAACCCATCTCCCACCACCTCTCCCACCACCACACCTCTCCCCACCACACCTCTCCCACCTCCTACAAACCCACTCTCCCACCTCACCACACCTCTCCCACACCACACAGCAATCGTAACTT
>NW_024736967.1:0-91254 GCF_018991925.1 Homarus americanus
TCCCAGGTACACCTCCGACACTCCCAGGTACACCTCTGACACCCCAGGCACACCTCTGACACTCCCAGGTACACCTCCGACACTCCCAGGTACACCTCTGACACCCCAGGCACACCTCCAGACACCGGTACACCCCTGACACTCCCAGGTACATCCCCTGACACCCCAAGCACCTCTGACACTCCCCAGGTACACCTCTGACACTCCCAGGTACACCCTGACACTCCCAGGTACACCCTGACACCCCAGGCACACCTCTGACACCCCAGGCACACTCTGACACTCTGCACACCTCTGACACTCCCCAGGCACCTCTGACACCCCAGGTACACCCTGACACCCCAGGCACACCTCTCACACTCCCAGGCACACCTCTCACACTCCCAGGCACCCCTGACACCCCTGGTACTTCTCTGACACTTCCAGGTACACCTCAGACACTCCCAGGTACACCACAGACACTCCAGGTACACTCCACATACTCCCCAGGCACACCTCTGACACTCCTAGGCACACCTCTGACACTCCATGCACACCTCCGACACTCCCAGGTACACCTGACACTCCCAGGTACACCTGACACTCCCAGGTACTCCACTGACACTCCCGGCACATCCGTGACACCCAGGTACACCTGACACTCCCAGGTACACGTTTGACACCCCAGGTACACCCCCAGACACTTCCAGGCACACCGCTGACACTGCCAGGCACCCTCAAACACTGCCAGGTACACATCAGACACTGCCAGGTACACCTCAGACACCCCAGGCACATCCTCAGTCACCCAAGGCACCTCTGACACTCCCAAGTGCCCCTCTGACACCCCAGGCAAACCCCAACACCCCAGGTACACCTCAGACACTTCAGGTACACCGCTGACACCCCAGGTACACCTCTGACACTCCCAAGCACACCCTGAACACTCCCAGGTACACCTCCGACACTCCCAGGTACACCTCTGACACTCCCAGGCACTCCACTGACACTCCCAGGTCCGCCTCCGACACTCCCAGGTACAACCTGACACTCCCAGGTAAACCTCCGACACTCCAGGTACACCACTGACACTGCCAGGTACACCTCTGACAATCCCATGTACACCTCCGACACCCCAGGCACACCTCTGACACCCCAGGCACACCTCTGACACTCCCAGGCACACCTTGACACCCCAGGTACACCTCTGACACTCCCAGGTACACCTCTGACACTCCCAGGCACACCACACCCTGGCACACCTCCGACCCCAGGCACACCTCTGACACTCCCGGGTACACCTCTGACACTCCCCAGGTACCTCTGACACCCCTGGTGCACCCCTGACACTCCCAGGTACACCTCTGACACCCCAGGTACACCTTTGACACTCCCAGGCACACCTCAGACACTCCCAGGTACACCCCAGACACTCCCAGGTACACCTCTACACCTCAGTGCACCCTCCGACCTCCCAGGTACACCTCTGACACTCCTGGTACACCTCTGACACTCCCAGGTACACCTCTGACACTCCCAGGTACACCTCCGACACTGCAGGTACACTTCTCACACTCCCAGGTACACCTCCGACACTCCCAGGTACACCTCTGACACCCCAGGTACATCCCTGACACTCCAAGGTACATCCGACACCCTGCACATCTCTGACACTCCCCAGGTACACCTCTGACACTCCCAGGTACATCCCTGACCCTCCCAGGTACACCTCTGACACTCCCAGGTACTCCACTGACATTCCTGGTACACCTCTGACACTCCCAGGCACACCTCTGACACTCCAGGCACACCTCTGACACTCCCAGGTACCTCTGTCACCCTGATACACCCTGACACTCCCAGGTACACGTCCAACACCCCAGATACACCTCCTCAACTCCAGGCACATCTCACACCCCTCCAGGTACACCCCTGACACTCCCCAGGACACACGACAGACACCCAGGTACACCTCAGACACTGCCAGGTACACCCCAGACACCTCCAGGTACACCTCAGACACTCCAAGGTTCTCTCTGACATTCCCAAGTGCACCTCTGACACTCCCCAGGCACACCTCTGACACTCCCAGGTACACCTCAGACACCCCAGGTACACCGCTGACACTCCCAGGTACACCTCTGACACTCCCCAAGCACACCCTCTGGCACTCTGTACACCTCCGACACTCCCAGGCACAACCTGACACTCCCAGGTAAACCTCCGATACTAACAAGTACACTCTGACACTCCCAGGTACACCTCTGACACCCCTAGGTATTCTCTGACACCCCTGGTACACCTCTGACACCTCTAGGCATTCCTCTGACACCCCAGGTACACCTCAGTCACCCCAGGTACACCTCTCACACCTCCCAGGCACACCTCCTCTCACACTCGGTCACCCCTGTGACACTCCATGGCACTCTCTGACACTCCAGGTACACTCCAGACACTCCCAGGCACACCACAGACACCCCAGGCACACCTCACACACTCCCAGGCACACCTCTGACACCCTAGGTACACCTCTGACACCCATGTACACCTCCGACACTTGCACAACCTGACACCATGCACACCCCTGACACTCAGGTACACCACTGACACCCCTAGTACATCCGTGACTCCCAGGTACACCTCTGACACTCCCAGGCACACGTTTGACACTCCCAGGTACACCCCACACTTCCAGGCACACCCGCTGACACTGCCAGGTACACCCCAAACACTGCCAGGTACACATCACACACTGCCAGGTACACCTCAGACACTCCCAGGTACACCTCAGTCACTCCATGCACCTCTGACACCCCAAGTGCCCCTCTGACACCCCAGGCAAACCTCTAACACCCCAGGTACACCTCAGACACTCCCAGGTACACCGCTGACACCCAGGCACACCTCTGACACTCCCCAAGTACACCTCTAACATCCCAGGTACACCTCCGACACCCCAGGCACACCTCCGATACTCCTAGTACACCGCTGACACTGCCAGGTACACCCTGACACCCCATGTACACCTCCGACACCGTGCACACCTCTCTGACACTCCCAGGTACTCCACTGACACTCCCAGGTCCGCCTCCGACACTCCCAGGTACACTCAGACACTCCCAGGTACACCTCCAATACTCCTAGGTACACCTCTGACACCTCCAGCTACACCTCTGACACCTCTAGGTATTCCTCTGACACCCCTGGTACACCTCTGACACCCTAGGTA
Source organism: Homarus americanus (assembly GCF_018991925.1). Taxonomy (NCBI): domain Eukaryota; kingdom Metazoa; phylum Arthropoda; class Malacostraca; order Decapoda; family Nephropidae; genus Homarus; species Homarus americanus. Next base: position 3,209 of record NW_024736967.1, read on the forward strand.
CAACCCGACACCCTCCAGGTAAACCTCCGATACCCTAAGTACACCTCTGACACTCCCGGCACTCTGACACTCCTAGGTATTCCTCTGACACTCCTGGTACCCCTGACACTCCCAGGTACACCTCTGACACTCCCAGGTACACCTTGACCCTCCCAGGTACACCCAGACACTCCAGGCACACCCCAGACACCCCAGGTACACTCTCACACTCTCAGGTACACCTGACACCCAGGTACACCTCTGACACCCCGGGTACACCTCTGACACTCCCAGGTACACCTCTGACACCCCAGGTACACCACACTGCAGGTACACTTCTCACACTCCCAGGTACACCTCCGACATTCCCAGGTACACCTCTGACACCCCAGGTACATCCCTGACACCTCAAGGTACATCTCTGACACTCCCAGGTACACCTCTGACACTCCTAGGTACATCTCTGACCTCCATGTACACCTCCGACCTCTCCCAGGTACCTCTGACCTCCCAGGTGCTCCACTGACACTCCCTGGTACACCCCTGACCTCCCAGGTACACCTCTGACACTCCCAGGTACACCTTTGACCTCCAGGTACACCTCAGACACTCCCAGGTACACCCCCAGACACTCCAGGTACACTTCTCACACTCCTCAGGTACACCTCCGACCTCCCAGGTACACCTCTGACACTCCCAGGTACACCTCTGACCTCCCAGGTACACCTCTGACCTCCCAGGTACACCTCCGACACTCCCAGGTACACTTCTCACCTCCCAGGTACACCTCCGACACTCCAGGTACACCTCTGACCTCCCAGGTACATCCCTGACACTCCAAGTACATCTCTACACTCCCAGGTACACCTCTGACACTCCCAGGTACATCCCTGACCCTCCCAGGTACACCTCTGACACTCCCAGGTACTCACTGACATTCCCTGGTACACCCCTTGCTCTCCCAGGTACCTCTGACACTCCCAGGTACACCTCCTGACACTCCTAGGTACTCCTCTGTCCTCCCGATGCACCTCTAACACTCAGGTACACCGCTGACCTCCCAGGTGCACCTCTGACCTCCCAGTACTCCACTGACATTCCTGGTACACCTCTGACACTCCCAGGTACAGCCACTCCCAGATACACCTCTCCACACACCCAGGTACATCTCTGCACTCCCAGGTACACCTCTCTGACACTCCCAGGTACACGACAGACACTGCCAGGTACACCTCAGACACTGCCAGGTACACCTCAGACACTCCCAGGTACACCTCAGACTCCAAGGTGCTCCTCTGACCTCCCAAGTGCACCTCTGACCTCCCAGGCACACCTCTGACCTCCCAGGTACACCTCAGACACTCCCAGGTACACCGCTGACACTCCCAGGTACACCTCTGACACTCCCAAGCACACCTCTGGCACTCCCAGGTACACCTCCGACACTCCCAGGTACACCTCCGACACTCCCAGGTAAACCTCCGATACTAATAAGTACACCTCTGACACTCCCAGGTACACCTCTGACATTCCTAGGTATTCCTCTGACACTCCCTGGTACACCTCTGACACTCCTAGGTATTCCTCTGACACTCCCAGGTACCTCAGTCACTCCTAGGTACACCTCTCACACTCCCAGGTACACCTCTCCTCCCAGGTACTCCTGTGACACTCCCTGATACTTCTCTGACACTTCAGGTACACCTCAGACACTCCCAGGTACACCACAGACACTCCCAGGTACACCTCACATACTCCCAGGCACACCCTCTGACACTCCTAGGTACACCTCTGACACTCCATGTACACCTCCGACCTCCCAGGTACACCTCTGAACCTCCCAGGTACACCTCTGACCTCCCAGGTTCCCACTGACACTCCTGGTACATCCGTGACACTCCCAGGTACCTCTGACACTCCCAGGTACGTTTGACACTCCCAGGTACACCTCAGACACTTCCAGGCACACCGCTGCCTGCCAGGTAGCCTCAAACACTGCCAGGTACACATCAGACACTGCCAGGTACACCTCAGACACTCCCAGGTACACCTCAGTCACTCCAAGGTGCACCTCTGACACTCCCAAGTGCCCCTCTGACACTCCCAGGCAAACCTCTAACACTCCCAGGTACACCTCAGACACTTCCAGGTACACCTGACCTCCCAGGTACACCTCTGACACTCCCAAGTACACCTCTAACACTCCCAGGTACACCTCCGACACTCCCAGGTACCCTCTGACACTCCCAGGTACTCCACAGACACTCCCAGGTCCGCCTCCGACACTCCCAGGTACAACTCGACACTCCCAGGTAAACCTCCGATACTCCTAGGTACACCGCTGACACTGCCAGGTACACCTCTGACACCCTGCACCTCGACACTCCCAGGTCACCTCTGAGCCTCCCAGGTACTCCACTGACCTCCCAGGTCCACCTCCGACACTCCCAGGTACAACTCAGACACTCCCAGGTACACCTCCAATACTCCTAGGTACACCTCTGACACTCCCAGCTACACCTCAGCCTCCTAGGTATTCCTCTGCCTCTGGTACACCTCTGCACCTCCCAGGTACATCCGACACCTCCAGGTAAACCTCCGATACTCCTAAGTACCTCTGACCTCCCAGTACACCTCTGACCTCCTAGGTATTCCTCTGACACTCCTGGTACACCTCTGACACTCTGGATTCCTCTGACCTCCCAGGTACACCTGACCTCCCAGGTACACCTCTGACCTCCCAGGTACACCTCTCCACTCCCAGGTACACCTCCACATCCCAGGTACACCTCCGACATTCCCAGCTACACTTCTTACACTCCCAGGTACACCTCCGACACTCCCAGGTACCTCCTAACACCCAGGTACCTCCAACACTCTCAGGTACACCTCTGACCTCCGTACACCCCAGACACTCCCAGGTGCCCTCCACACTCCCAGGTACACCTCCGACACTCCCAAGTACACCTCTGACACTCCCAGGTACACCTCTGACCCTCCCAGGTACACCTCTGACACTCCCAGGTACACCTTTGACACTCCCAGGTACTCCACTAACATTTCCTGGTACACCTCTGACACTCCCAGGTACACCGCTGACATGGCCAGGTACACCTCCGACACTCCCACGTGCACCTCGACACTGCCAGGTACACTTCTTCACTCCCTGGTACACCCCTGACACTCCCAAGTACACCTCTGACACTCCCAGGTACCTCTGACACTCCCAGGTACACCTCAGACCTCCCAGGTACCACCAGATACTCCCAGGTACACCCAGAATGCTCCAGGTACACCTCCGACACTCCCAGGTACACCTCTGACCTCTCTGGTACACCTCTGACCTCCCAGGTACACCTCTGACTTTCCCGGTACACCTCTGACACTCCCAGGTGCGTCCGACACTCCCAGATACACCTCTGACCTCCCAGGTACATCTCTGACACTCCCAGGTACACCTCTGACACTCCCAGGTACTCCACTGACACTCCTGGTACCCCTGACACTCCCAGGTACACCTCTGACACTCCAGGTACACCACAGACACTCCCAGGTACACTTCTCCCACCTCCCAGGTACACCTCCTGACACTCTTAGGTACTCCTCTGTCACTCCTGATCCACCTCTATGCCTCCCAGGTACACGCTGACACTCCCACAGGTACACCGCTGACCTGCCACCTCAAGCACTGCCAGGTATACCTCAGACACTGCCAGGTACACCTCAGACACTCCTAGGTACACCTCAGACACTCAAGGTGCACCTCTGACACTCCCAAGTGCACTGACACTCCCAGGCAAACCTCTAACACTCCCAGGTACACCTCAGACACTTCCAGGTACACCGATGACCTCCCAGGTACACCTCTGACACTCCCAAGTGCGCCTCCTGCTCCCATTTACCTCAGACTCCCAGGTCACACCTCCGACCCTCCCAGGTACACTTCTTACACTCCCAGGTACACCTCCGACCTCCCAGGTACACCTCTCTGACCTCCCAGGTACCTCAACACTCTCAGGTACACCTCCTGACACTCCCAGGTACACCCCAGACCTCCCAGGTACACTTTTCACACTCCCAGGTACACCTCTGACACTCCCAGGTTCTCTGACCACTCCCAGGTACACCTCCGACACTCCCAGGTACACCTCTGACACTCCCAGGTACACCTCTGACCTCCAAGGTACACCTCTGACACTCCCAGGTACACCTCTGACACTCCCAGGTACACCTCTGACACTCCCAGGTACACCTCCTGACACTCCCAGGTACACCCCTCTGACACTCCCAGGTACTCCACCTCCGACATTCCTGGTACACCCTGACCTCCCAGGTACCCTCTGACCCTTCCAGGTACACCCCCAGACCTCCAGGTACACTTCTCCTCCCAGGTACCTCTGACCTCCTAGGTACACCTCCGAGCCTCCCAGGTACACCTCCGACACTCCCAGTACCTTCACCTCCCAGGTACACCTCTGACACTCCTAGGTACTCCTCTGACACTCCAGGTACACCTCTGGCACCTCCCAGGTACACCTCTGACCTCCCAGGTACTCCTGGCCTCCCTGGTACATCCCTGACACTCCCAGGTACACCTCTGACACTCCCAGGTACACCTCTGACACTCCCAGGTACACCTCCGACACTCCCAGGTACACCTCTGACACTCCAGGTACACCTCCCCAGCCTCCCAGGTGCACCTCTGACACTCAGGTACACCTCTGACACTCCCAGGTACTCACTGACACCCCAGGTACACCCCTGACTCCCAGGTACACCTCTGACACTCCCAGGTACACGCTGACACTCCCAGGTACACCTCTGACACTCCCAGGTACACCTCTGACACTCCCACCTCTGACCTCCTGGAGCCATTCCGCTGACCTCCCAGGTACACCTCTGACACTCCAGGTACACCTCTGACACTCCCAGGTACACCTCTGACACTCCCAGGTACACCTCTGACACTCCCAGGTACACCTCTGACACTCCCAGGTGCCTCCGACACTCCCAGGTACCTCTCTGACCTCCCAGGTACACCTCTGACCCTCCCAGGTACACCTCTGACCTCCCAGGTACACCTCTGACCTCCTAGGCCTCCTCTGTCACTCCCAGGTACACCTCCTAACCTCCCAGGTACCCCTGACACTCCCAGGTACCTGACCTCCCAGGTACACCTCAGACACTGCCAGGTACACCTCAGACACTGCCAGGTACACTTCCAGACACTCCCAGGTACACCTCAGACACTCCAAGATGCTCCTCTGACTCTCCCAAGTGCACCTCCTGACACTCCCAGGCACACCTCTGACCTCCCAGGTACACCTCAGACACTCCCAGGTACACCCTCTGACACTCCCAGGTACACCTCTGACACTCCCAGGTACACCTCCTGACCTCCCAGGTACACCTCCGACACTCCCAGGTACAACTCCGACACTCCCAGGTGAACCTCCAATACTCCCAAGTACCTCTGACCTCCCAGGTACACCTCTGACCCTCCCAGGTATTCCTCCTGTGCTCCCTGGTACCTCCTGACACTCCCTAGGTATTCCTCTGACCTCCCAGGTACACCTCAGTCTCTCCTGGGTACCTCTCACACTCCCAGGTACCCTTCTCACCTCCTCAGGTACTCCTGTGACACTCCCTGGTACTTTCTGACACTTCCAGGTACACCTCAGACACTCCCAGGTACACCTCTGACCTCCCAGGTACACCTCCTGACACTCCAGGTACACCTCTGACCTCCCAGGTACACCTCCGACCTCCCAGGTACACCTCACATACTCCCAGGCACACCCCTGACACTCCCGTACATCTCTGACCTCCATGTGTACACCTCCCGACACTCCAGGTACACCTCCTGACACTCCCAGGTACTCACTGACACTCCTGGTGCACCCCTGTTACTCCCAGTACCTCTGACACTCCCAGGTACCTGACGGCCTCCCAGGTACCACCTCAGACGCACTCCCAGGTACACCCCCAGACACTCCCAGGTACACTTCTCACACTCGGGTACACCTCCGACACTCCCAGGTACACCTCTGACACTCCCGGGTACACCTCAACCTCCCAGGTACACCTCTGGCCTCCCAGGTACACCTCCGACACTCACTGGGTACACTTCTTTACTCCCAGGTACACCTCCGACCTCCCAGGTACACCTCTGACACTCCCAGGCACATCCCCTGACCTCCAGGTACATCTCTGACACTCCAGGTACACCTCTGACACTCCCAGGCCCATCCCTGACCCTCCAGGTACACCTCTGTGCCTCCCCAGGTATCACTAATTTCCTGGTACACCCCCTGACACTCCCAGGTGCACCTCTGACACTCCCAGGTGCACCTCTGGCCTCCTAGAATCTGTGCTCCTGATACACCTCAGCACTCCAGGTACACCATGACACTCCCCAGGTGCACCGCTGACACTCCCCAGGTACTCACTGACATTCCCTGGTACACCTCTGACACTCCCAGGTACCACGGCCAACACTCCCAGATACACCTCTCACACACCCAGGTACATCCTCCTAACCTCCCAGGTACCTCCTGACACTCCCAGGTACACGACAGACACTGCCAGGTACACTCAGACACTGCCAGGTACCTCAGACACTCCAGGTGCACCTCCAGACACTCAAGGTGCTCCTCTGACACTCCCAAGTGCACCTCCTGACACTCCAGGCACACCTCCTGATGACACTCCCAGGTACACCTCAGACACTCCCAGGTGCACCGCTGGGCTCCCAGGTACACCTCCTGACCTCCCCAAGCACACCTCGGCACTCCCAGGTACACACCTCCGACACTCCCAGGTACACCTCCAAACACTCCCAGGTAAACCTCCTACGATACTAATAAGTACACCTCTGACCTCCCAGGTGCCTATCTGACATTCCCTAGGTATTCTTCTGACACTCCCTGGTACACCTCCTGACACTCCTAGGTATTCCTCCTGACACTCCCAGGTACACCTCAGTCCTCCTAGGTACACCTCTCACACTTGGGTACACACTCTCACACTCCCAGGTACTCCGTGACACTCCCTGATGCTTCTCTGACACTTCAGGTACCTCAGACACTCCAGGTACACCACAGACACTCCCAGGTGCACCTCCACATACTCCCAGGCACCTCTGACACTCCCTAGGTACACCTCTGACCTCCATGTACCTCCGGCTTACTCCCAGGTACACCTCTGACACTCCCAGGTACCTCTGACACTCCCAGGTACTCCACTGGCCTCCTGGTACATCCGTGACACTCCCAGGTACCTCTGACACCCCAGGTACACGTTTGACCTCCCAGGTGCCACCTCCAGACACTCCAGGCACACACGCTGAAAAACGCCTGCCAGGTAAGCCTCCAAGCACTGCCAGGTACCACATCAGACACTGCCAGGTACACCTCCCAGACACTCCAGGTACACCTCAGTTCACTCCAAGAATTGCACCTCTGACACTGCCCCCTCATACTCCCAAACCAAAACCTCTAACCTCCCAGGCCACCTGAGACACTTCCCAGAGTACACCGCTGACCTCCCAGGTACACCTCTGACACTTCAAGTACACCTCCTAACACTCCCAGGTACACCTCCGACACTCCCAGAGTACACCTCTGACCTCCCAGGTGCTCACAGACCTCCCAGGTCCGCCTCCAAAACCTCCCAGGTACAACTCCGACACTCCCAGGTAAGCCTCGATACTCCCTAGGTGCGCGTGACACTGCCAGGTACACCTCTCTGACACCCCATGTACCTCCAAACCTCCCAGGTACACCTCCCAGCCTCCCAGGTACTCCACTAACCTCCCAGGTCCACTTATCCACGGCTTACTCAGGTACAACTCAGACACTCCCCAGGTACACCTCAATACTCCCTAGGTACCTCTGGCCTCCCCAGCTACACCTCTGACACTCCCTAGGTATTCCTCCTGATGACACTCCTGGTACCTCCTGGCCTCCCAGGTATAACTCCGACACCTCCCAGGTAAACCTCCGATACTCCTAAGTACACACTCTGACACTCCCCAGTGCACCTCCTGACACTCTAGGTATTCCTCTGACACTCCCTGGTTTTTACTCTGACACTCCTAGGTATTCCTCTGGCCTCCCAGGTACACCGCTGACCTCCCAGGTACCCACCTCCTGCCTCTTTGGTACACCTCACACTCCCCAGGTACACCTCCGACACTCCCAGGTACCTCCGACATTCCCAGCTACTTCTTACCTCCCAGGTACACCTCCGACCTCCCAGGTACCTCTAACACCACAGGTACACCTCCAACACTCTCAGACTTTCTGGGCCTCCCAGGTACCCCAGACACTCCCAGGTACACTTCACCTCCCAGGTGCACCTCCGACCTCCCAAGTGCACCTCCTGACCTCCCCAGGTGCACCTCCTAACCCCTCCCAGGTACACCTCTGACACTCCCAGGTACACCTTTGGCCTCCCAATTACTCCACTAACATTCCCTGGTACACCTCCTGACACTCCCAGGTACACCGCGCTGACATGGCCAGGTACACCTCCGGCACTCCATGCACCTCCGACACTGCCAGGTACACTTCTTACACTCCTGGTACACCCCTGACCTCCCAAGTGCACCTCTGGCCTCCCAGGTACACCTCTGACCTCCCAGGTACCTCAGACACTCCCAGGTACACCACCAGATACTCCCCAGGTACACCGGGATGCTCCCAGGTACACCTCCGACACTCCCAGGTGCACCTCCTGACACTCTCCTGGTGCCTCTGACCTCCCAGGTACACCTCTGATGACTTTCCCAGGTACCACCTCCTGACACTCCCAGGGTGCGTCCGTGCTCCCAGATACGCCTGACACTCCCAGGTACATCTCTGACACTCCCAGGTGCACCTCCTGACACTCCCAGGTGCTCACACTGAAGGCACTCTCCTGGTACCTCCTCCCAGGTACCTCCTGACTCCCAGGTACACCTGGCTCCCAGTGCCCTTCTTTGCTCCCAGGTACCTCCTCTGACCGTGCCTCCTCCTGTCACTCCTGATCCACCTCTAACTGCTCCCAGGTACACCGCTGACTCACAGGTACAGCAGCTGACACTGCCAGGTACACCTCCAAACACTGCCAGGTATAACTCGGGCCTGCCAGGTACCTCCAGACACTCTAGAGTGCACACCTCAGACACTCCAAGGTGCACCTCTGACCTCCAAAGTGCACCTCTGGCCTCTGAGCAAACCTCTAACACTCCCAGGTGCCACCTCAGACACTTCAGGTACACCGATGACACTGGGTACACCTCTGACCTCCCAAGTGCGCCTCTAACCTCCCATTTACACCTCCGACACTCCCAGGTGATACCTCCGACCCTCCCAGGTACTTCTTACCTCCCAGGTGCACCTCCACGACACTCAGGTGCCTCCTGACACTCCCAGGTGCCTCAACACTCTCAGGTACACCTCCTGACACTCCCAGGTACACCCCAGACCTCCCAGTACACTTTTCACACTCCCAGGTACACCTCTGACACTCCCAGGTTCTGTGACCACTCCCAGGTAAACCTCCGACACTCCCAGGTACACCTCTGACACACCCAGGTACACCTCTGGCCTCCAAGGTACACCTCTGACACTCCCAGGTACACCTCTGACACTCCCAGGTACACCTCTGACACTCCCAGGTACACCTCCTGACACTCCCAGGTACACCACCTCTGACACTCCCAGGTACTCCACCCCCGACATTCCTGGTGCACCCTGACCTCCCAGGTGCCCTCTGACCTTTGCTTCCAGGTACACCCCCAGACCTCCAGGTACACTTCTCCTCCTAGGTACCTCTGACCTCCTGGGTACACCTCCGAGCCTCCCAGGTACACCTCCGACACTCCCAGTACCTTCACCTCCCCAGGTACACCTCCTGACACTCCTAGGTACTCCTCTGTCACTCCATGTACACCTCCGGCACCTCCCAGGTGCACCCTCTGACCTCCCAGGTACTCCTGGCCTCCCTGGTACATCCCTGACACTCCCAGGTACACCTCTGACACTCCCAGGTTCACCTTTGACACTCCCAGGTACACCTCCCGACACTCCCCAGGTACACCTCTGACACACCGGGTACACATCCCCAGCCTCCCAGGTGCCACCTCTGACACTCAGGTACACCTCTGACGCTCCCAGGTGCTCACTGACACCCCTGGTACACCCCTGACTCCCAGGTACACCGCTGACACTCCCAGGTACACGCTGACACTGCCATGTGCACCTCAGACACTGCCGGGTACACCTCTGAAACACTCCCACCTCTGACCTCCTGGAGCCATTCCGCTGACCTCCCTGGTATGCCTCTGACACTCCAGGTACACCTTTGACACTCCCAGGTGCACCTCTGACACTCCCAGATACACCTCTGACGCTCCCCAGGTACATCTCTGACACTCCCAGGTGCCTCCGACACTCCCAAGTACCTCTCTGACCTCCCAGGTACACCTCTGACCCTCCCAGGTACACCTCTGACCTCCCCAGGTACACCTCTGACCTCCTAAGGCCTCCTCTGTCACTCCCAGGTACACCTCCTAACCTCCCAGGTATTTTTCGCCTGACACTCCCAGGTACCTGAAGCCTCCCAGGTACACCTCTCCAGACACTGCCAGGTACCACCTCAGACACTGCCAGGTACACTTCCAGACACTCCCAGGTACACCTCAGACACTCCAAGATGCTCCTCTGACTCTCCCAAGTGCACCTCCTGACACTCCCAGGCACACCTATGGCCTCCCAGGAGTACACCTCAGACCTCCCAGGTACACACCGCTGACACTCCCAGGTACACCTCCTGACACTCCCCAAGTACACCTCCTGACCTCCCAGGTGGTACACCTCCGGCCTCCCAGGTACAACTCCGACACTCCCAGGTGAAGCCTCCAATACTCCTAAGTACCTCTGACCTCCCAGGTACACCTCTGAGCCTCCTAGGTATTCCTCCTGTGCTCCCTGGTACCTCCTGACCTCCCTAGGTGTCCCTCTGACCTCCCAGGTACACCTCAGTCTCTCCTGGGTACCTCTCACACTCCCAGGTACCCTTCTCACCTCCTCAGGTACTCCTGTGACACTCCCCTGGTACTTTCTGACACTTCCAGGTACACCTCAGACACTCCCAAGTGCACCTCTGGCCTCCCAGGTACACCTCCTGACCCTCCAGGTACACCTCTGACCTCCCAGGTACACCTCCGACCTCCCAGGTGCACACCTCACATACTCCCAGGCACACCCCTGACACTCCCTAGGTACATCTCTGACCTCCATGTACACCTCCGACCTCTCCCAGGTACCTCTGACCTCCCAGGTGCTCCACTGACACTCCCTGGTACACCCCTGACCTCCCAGGTGCACCTCCTGACACTCCCAGGTACACCTTTGGCCTCCAGGTACACCTCAGACCTCCCAGGTACACCCCCAGACGCTCCAGGTACACTTCTCTCACACCTCCTCAGGTACACCTCCGACCTCCCAGGTACACCTCCTGACACTCCCAGGTGCACCTCTGACCTCCCAGGTACACCTCCTGACCTCCCCAGGTACACCTCCGACACTTTCATGGTGCCACTTCTCACCTCCCAGGTGCACCTCCGACACTCCAGGTACACCTCTGACCTCCCAGAGTACATCCCTGACACTCCCAGTACATCTCTACAACCTCCCAGTACACCTCTGACACTCCCAGGTACATCCCCTGACCCTCCCGGGTACACACCTCTGACACTCCCAGGTACTCACTGACATTCCCTGGTACACCCCTTGCTCCCCCAGGTACCTCCTGACACTCCCAGGTACACCTCCTGACACTCCTAGGAACTCCTCCTGTCGCTCCCGATGCACCTCCTAACACTCAGGGTACACCGCTGACCTCCCAGGTGCACCGCTGACCTCTGAGTACTCCACTGACATTCCTGGTGCACCTCTGACACTCCCAGGTACAGCCACTCCCAGATACACCTCTCCACACACCCAGGTGCATCTCTGCTTACTCCCAGGTACACCTCTCTGACACTCCCCAGGGTACACGAGAGACACTGCCAGGTACCTCAGACGCACTGCCAGGTACACCTCAGACCTCCCAGGTACACCTCAGACTCCAAGGTGCTCCTCTGGCCTCCCCAAGTGCACCTCCTGGCCTCCCAGGCACCACCTCTGACCTCCCAGGTACACCTCAGACACTCCCAGGTACACCGCTGAAACTCCCAGGTACACCTCTGACACTCCCAAGCACACCTCCTGGCACTCCCAGGTACACCTCCGACCTCCCAGGTACACCTCCGACACTCCCCAGGTAAACTCCGATACTAATAAGTACACCTCCTGACACTCCCAGGTACACCTCCTGACATTTCCTAGGTGTTCCTCCTGACCTTGCCTCCTGGTACACCTCCTGACACTCCCCTAGGTATTCCTCCTGGCTTGCCTCCCAGGTACCTCAGTCACTCCTAGGTGCACCTCTCACACGCCCAGGTACACCTCTCCTCCCAGGTACTCCTGTGACACTCCCTGATGCTTCTCTGACACTTCAGGTACACCTCAGACCTCCCAGGTACACCACAGACACTCCCAGGTACACCTCACATACTCCCCAGGCACACCCCTCTCTGACACTCCTAGGTACACCTCTGACACTCCATGTGTACACCTCCGACCTCCCAGGTACACCTCCCCAACCTCCCCAGGTACACCTCTGACACTCCCAGGCCTTCCCACTGACACTCCTGGTACATCCATGTGACACTCCCAGGTACCTCTGACACCCCCAGGTACGTTTGACAGCCTCCAGGTACCCACCTCCAGACACTCCAGGCACACAGCAGCCTGCCAGGTGGCCTCAAACACTGCCAGGTACACATCAGACACTGCCAGGTACACCTCAGACGCTCCCAGGTACACCTCAGTCACTCCAAGGTGCACCTCTGACACTCCCAAGTGCCCCTCCTGACACTCCCAGGCAAACCCCTAACACTCCCAGGTACACCACAGGACACTTCAGGTACACCATGACCTCCCAGGTACACCTCCTGACACTTCCAAGTGCACCTCCTAACACTCCCCAGGTACACCTCCGACACTCCCAGGTACCCTCTGAAGCACTCCCAGGTGCTCCTACAGACACTCCAGGTCCGCCTCCGACACTCCCAGGTACAACTCGACACTCCCAGGTAAACCTCCGATACTCCTAGGTACACCGCTGACACTGCCAGGTACACCTCTGAGCACCTTGCACCTCGACACTCCCAGGGCACCTCTGAGCCTCCCAGGTACTCCACTGGCCTCCCAGGTCCACTTATCCGACACTCCCAGGTACAACTCCAGACCTCCCAGGTACACCTCCAATACTCCTAGGTGTTTACCTCTGACACTCCCAGCTACACCTCAGCCTCCTAAGTATTCCTCTGCCTCTAGTGCCACCTCCCCAGCCTCCCAGGTATATCCGACGCCTCCAGTAAACCTCCGATACTCCTGAGTACCTCTGACCTCCCAGTACACCTCTGGCCTCCTAGGTGGGCAATTCCTCTGACTTGCTCCTGGTACACCTCTGACACTCTGGAAGCCATTCACTCCTGACCTCCCAGGTACAGCTGACCTCCCAGGTACACCTCTCACCTCCCAGGTACACCTCTCCACTCCCAGGTACACCTCCATATCCCAGGTACACCTCCCGACATTCCCAGCTACACTTCTTACACTCCCAGTACACCTCCGACACTCCCAGGTACCTCCTAACACCCAGGTACCTCCCAACACTCTCAGGTACACCTCTGGCCTCCGTGCACCCCAGACACTCCCATTTGCCCTCCACACTCCCAGGTGCACCTCCGACACTCCCAAGTACACCTCCTGACACTCCCAGGTACACCTCTAACCACTCCCAGGTGCACCTCCTGACACTCCCCAGGTACACCTTTGACACTCCCAGGTACTCCACTAACATTCCTGGTGCACCTCTGACACTCCCAGGTACACCGCTGACATGGCCAGGTACACCTCCGACCTCCCACGTGCACCTCGACACTGCCAGGTACACTTCGCCACTCCCTGGTACACCCCTGACACTCCCAAAGTACACCTCTGACACTCCCAGGCACACTCTGACACTCCCAGGTACACCTCAGACCTTGCTCAGGTACCACCAGATACTCCCAGGTACACCCAGAATGCTCAAGATACACCTCCGACACTCCCCAGGTACACCTCTGACCTCTCTGGTGCACCTCTGACCTCCCAAGGTACACCTCTGACTTTCTGGGTACACCTCCTGACACTCCCAGGTGCGTCCGACACTCCCAGATACACCTCCTGACCTCCCAGGTACATCTCTGACACTCCCAGGTACACCTCTGACACTCCAGGTACTCCACTGACACTCCTGGTACCCCTGACACTCCCAGGTACACCTCTGACACTCCAGAGCACACCACAGACACTCCCAGGTACACTTCTCCCACCTCCCAGGTACACCTCCTGACACTCTTAGGTACTCCTCTGTCACTCCTGATCCACCTCTATGCCTCCCAGGTACACGCTGACACTCCCACAGGTACACCGCTGGCCTGCCACCTCAAGGCTTACTGCCAGGTATAACTCAGACACTGCCAGGTACACCTCCAGACACTCCTAGGTACACCTCAGACACTCAAGGTGCACCTCCTGACACTCCCAAGTGCACTGACACTCCCAGACAAACCTCTAACACTCCCAGGTACCTCAGACACTTCCAGGTACACCGATGACCTCCCAGGTACACCTCTGACGCCTCCCAAAGTGCGCCTCCTGCTCCCATTTACCTCAAACTCCCCAGGTGCACACCTCCGACCCTCCCAGGTACACTTCTTACACTCCCAGGTACACCTCAAGCCTCCCAGGTACACCTCTCTGACCTCCCAGGTACCTCAACACTCTCAGGTACACCTCACCTCTGACCTCCCAGGTACACCCCAGACCTCCCAGGTACACTTTTCACACTCCCAGGTACACCTCTGACCTCCCAGGTTCTGTGACCTCCCAGGTAAACCTCCGACACTCCCAGGTACACCTCTGACACACCCAGGTACCTCCTGACCTCTCAGGTACACCTCTGACCTCCCAGGTACACCTCTGACACTCCCAGGTACCTCTGACCTCCCAGGTACACCTCGGCCTCCCAGGTACCTCTGACACCTCCCAGGTACTCCACTGTTCCTGGTACACCCCTGACACTCCCAGGTACACCTCTCTGACACTTCAGGTACACCCCAGACACTCCCAGGTACACTTCTCACACTCCTAGGTACACCTCTGACCTCCTAGGTACACCTCCGACCTCCAGGTACACCTCCGACCTCCCGGTACCTTCTCACCTCCCAGGTACACCTCTACACTCCTAGGTCTCCTCTGTCACTCCATGCCTCCGACCTCCCAGGTACACCTCTCGACACTCCCAGGTCTCCACCTCGGCCTCCTGGTACATCCCTGACCTCCCAGGTACACCTCAGCCTCCCCAGGTTCTGGCCTCCCAGGTACACCTCCGACACTCCCAGGTACACCTCTGACACTCAGGTACATCTCAGCCTCCCAGGTACCCTCTGCCTCCCAGGTACACCTCTGACCTCCCAGGTACTCCACTGACACCCCTGGGTACACCCCTGACCTCCCAGGTACACCGCTGACTCTCCAGGTACACCCCAGCCTGCCAGGTACACCTCAGACCTGCAGCCTCTGTCCAAGTGCACCCTCTGACCTCCTAGGTATTCCACTTCCAGCCTCCCTGGTATGCCTCTGACACTCCCAGGTACACCTTGTGCCTCCCAGGTACACCTCCTGACACTCCCAGATACACCTCTGACACTCCCGGTACATCCTGACCTCCCAGGTACACCTCCGACACTCCCAAGTACACCTCTGACACTCCCAGGTACACCTCAGCCCTCCAGGTACCTCCTGACCTCCCAGGTACACCTCTGACACTCCTAGGTACTCCTCTGTCACTCCCAGGTACCTCCTAACACTCCCAGGTACCCCATGTACTCCAGGTACCGCTGACACTGCCAGGTACACCTCAGACACTGCAGTGCCACCTCAGACACTGCCAGGTACATCAGACACTAGGTACACCTCAGCAGACACTCCAAGGTGCCTCTGACACTCCCAAGTGCACCTCCGACACTCCCAGGTACACCTCCGACACTCCCAGGTAAACCTCCGATACTCGGTACACCTCCTCTGACAATCCCAGGTTGCTCCTGTGGCCTCCCAGGTACACCTACAACCTCCCAGGTACACCTCTGACACCTCCCAGGTACACCTTCCGATATTCCCAGGTACACCTCCGATATTCCCAGGTACCTCATATACTCCCAGGTACCTTTGAGACTCCCAGGTAATCTCTGACACTCACTGGTACACCTCTGACCTCCCAGGTACTCCTCTGACACTCCCTGGTTCAGGGGTGTGCCAGGGGTGTGATGGAGTACCTGGGAGAGTCAGAGATGTGCCTGGGAGTGTCAGAGGTGTAACTAGGAGTGTCAGAGGTGTACCTGGGAGTGTCAGAGATGTACCTGGGGTGTCGGAGGTGTGCCTGCAGGTGTAAGAAGTGTGCAGGAATGTCGGAGATGTACCTGGGAGGGTCGGAGGAGTACCTGGGAGTGTCAGAGGTATGCTTAGGGGTGTCAGGGTGTACCTCGGAGTGTCAGCGGTGTGCCTGGGAGTGTCTGAGGTGTACCTGGGAGTGTCAGAGGTGTGCTGGGGGTGTCTGAGGTGTGCTGCAGGGTGTCTGGGGTGTACCTGGGGGTGTCTGAGGTGTACTGGCTAGTGTCTGAGGTGCTTTGGCAGTGTCTGGGGTGTACCTGGCAGTGTCTGAGGTGTACCTGGCAGTGTCGTGAGCCATGCCTGGGAGTGTTGGGCGTGTATCCGGGGAGTGACAGAGGAGTACCTAGGAGTGTCAGGGGTGTGCCTGGGGTGTGATGTACTGGGGTGTCAGAGTGTACCTGGGAGTGTCAGGTGTACCTGCCTGGGAGTGTGAGAAGTGTACCTGGGGGAGTGTCAGGTGTGCTTGGGGAGTGTCGGAGGGTGGACCTGGGCATTCCATGAGGTTTACCTGGGGAGTGTTAGGGGTGTACCAGGGGTGTCAGTGGAGTACCTGGGGTGTGAAGGTGTACCTGGGGTATCAGGGTGTACCTGGGAGTGTCAGAGGTGTGCCTGGGGAGTGTCAGAGGTGTACCTGGGTGTCAGAGGTATACCTGGAGTGTCGGGAAGAGTCACCTGGGAGTGTAAGAAA
Organism: Homarus americanus; assembly: GCF_018991925.1. NCBI lineage: Eukaryota > Metazoa > Arthropoda > Malacostraca > Decapoda > Nephropidae > Homarus > Homarus americanus. The sequence goes on from NW_024736967.1 coordinate 20,465, forward strand.
TGTACTTGTGAGTGTCGGGTGTGCCTGGGGTGTCGGAGGTGTACCTGGGAGTGTCAGAGGTGTACTTTGAATGTCAGAGGTGTACCTGGGAGTGTCAGCGGTGTACCTGGGAGTGTCTGAGGTGTACCTGGGAGTGTCAGAGGTGTGCCTGGGGTGTGAGGGTGCAGCTGGGGTGTCAGAGGTGCACCTTGGAGTGACTGAGGTGTACCTGGGAGTGTCTGAGGTGTGCTGGCAGTGTGTGTGCCGGGCAGTGTCTGATGTGTACCTGGCAGTGTCAGCGGTGTACCTGGGAGTGTTAGCGGTGTGCCTTGGAGTGTGAGACGTTTATCAGGGGTGACAGAGGAGTACCTAGGAGTGTCAGGGTGTACCTGGGAGTGTGAAGTGTGCCTGGGAGTGTCTGGGGTGTACCTGGGATGTCAGAGGTGTACCTGCAGTGTCAAAAGTGTACCTGGGAGTGTCAGAGGTATACCTGGGAGTGTCGGAAGAGTACCTGGGAGTGTAAGAAATGTGCTCATGAGTGTCGGAGGTGTACCTGGGAGTGTCGGAGGTGTACGGAGTGTCAAGGGTGCACTTTTGAATGTCAGAGGTGTGCCTGGGAGTGTCAGCACCTGGGAGTGTCTGAGGTGTGCCTGGGGTGTCAGGGTGTGCCTGGGAGTGTCAGAGGTGCACTTGGGAGTGTCAGAGGTGCACCTTGGGTGACTGAGGTGTACCTGGGGAGTGTCTGAGGGTGTGCCTGGCAGTGTCAAGTGTACCGGGCAGTGTCTGATGTGTACCTGGCAGTGTCAGCGGTGTACCTGGGAGTGTGTGGTGTACGCTAGGTGTTAGACGTTTATCAGGGGAGTGACAGAGTACTAGGAGTGTCAGAGGGTATGCCTGGGGGAGTGGGTGCACTGGGAGTGTCTGGGGTGTACCTGGGAGTGTCAGGTGGCCTGCGAGTGTCAAAAGTGTACCTGGGAGTGTCAGAGGTGTGCCTGGGGTGTCAGAGTTGTACCTGGGAGTGTCGGCGGTGTACCTGGGAGTGTAAGGGTGTACCTGGGAGTGTCAGAGGTGTGCCTGGGGAGTGTCGTAGGTGTGCCTGGGGTGTCAGAGGTGTGCTTGGGGTGTCAGAGGTGTGCACCTGGGGAGTGTCAGCTGTGTGCCTGGGGTGTCTGAGGTGTGCCTGGGGAGTGTGGGGTGTGCCTGGGGTGTCGGAGGTGTACCTGGGAGTGTGAGAAGTGTGCAAGTGTCAGAGGTGTACCGGGCAGTGTCGGAGGTGTGCCCTGGCAGTGTCAGCGGGTGTGCCTGGGAGTGTCAGAGGTGTACAAGGGAATGTCAGTGGAGTGCTTGGGAGTGTCAAAGGTGTACCTGGGAGTGTCAGTGGAGTACCTGGGAGTGTCAGGGGTGCCTGGGAATGTAAGAGGTGTACCTGGGTGTCAGAGGTGGCCTGGGAGTGTAGAAGGTGTACCTAGGAGTGTAGGAAGTGTACCTGGGAGTGTCGGAGGTGTGCTGGGATGTCGGAGGTGGCCTGGGAGTGTCAGAGGTGTACTCAGGAGTGTCAGAGGGTGTGCCTGGGAGTGTCAGCGGTGTGCCTGGGAGTGTGGCGTGTATCAGGGAGTGACAGAGGTACCTCGGAGTGTCAGAGGTGCACCTGGGGTGTGAGAGAGTGTGCATGGGAGTGTCTGGGTGTACCTGGGAGTGTCAGAGGTGTACCTGGGAGTGTCAGGGGTGTACCAGGGAGTGTCAGTGGGTACCTGGGTGTTAAGTGTGCCTGGGAGTGTCAGAGGTGGACCTGGGGTGTCAGAGGTGTACTGGGAGTGTCAGAGAATTGTCAGTGAAGTGGGAGTTTCAAAGGTACCTGGGGTATCGAGTACCTGGGAATATCGGAGGTACCTGGGAATATCGGGTGTACCAGGGAGTGTGCCTGGGAGTCTCAGGGTGAACCAGGGAGTGTCAGAGGGTACCAGGGAGTGTCAGTGAAGTACTTGGGGTCTCAAGGTGTACCTGGGAGTATCAGGGTGTACCTGGGATTATCGGAGGTGCACCTGGGGGTGTCAGGAGTGTACCTGGGAGTGTCAGGGTGTGCCTGGGGAGTGTCAGAGGTGTACCTGGAGTGTCAGAGGTGTACCAGGGGTGTCAGAGGTGTACCAGGGGCGTGTCGGAGGTGTACCTGGGAATGTCTGGGGTGTATCTGGGAATATCTGGGGTGTACTGGGAGTGTCTGAGGTGTGACCTGGGGTGTCAGGGTGAACCTGGGAGTGTCAAGGTGTACCTGGGACTGGGGTTGTACCAGGGAGTGTCAGTGGAGTACCTGGGGGTGTCAGGGGGTGTGCCTGGGAGTGTCGGAGGTGTACATGGAGTGTCAGGAGGTGTACCTGGCATTGTCAGCGGTGTGCCTGGGAGTGTCAGAGGTGTGCCTAGGAGTGTCTGAGGTGTGCCTGGGGAGTGTCTGAGGGTGTGCCTGGGGTATCAGAAAGTACCAGGGAGTGTCACAGGGTACCTGGGAGTGTGGGGGTGTACCTGCGAGGTGTGGGGAGGTGTACCTGGGAGTGTCTGGGGTGTACCAGGGGAGTGTCAGAGGTGTGCCTGAGGTGTTTGGATGTGCCTGGGGTGTCTGAGGTATGCCTGGGGAGTGTCAGGGAAACCAGGGAGTGAAGTGTACCTGGGAGTGTCAGAGGTGTAACAGGGAGTGTCTGAGGGTGTACCTGGGAGTGTCAGAGGTGTACCGAGGTGTCAGAGGTGTACCTGGGAGTGTCAGTGTACCTTGGAGTATCGGAGGTTTACCTGGGAGTGTCGGAGTTGTACATGGGGGTGTCGGAGGCGGACCTGGGAGTGTCAGAGGTGTACCTGGGAGTATCAGAGGTGTGCCTGGGAGAGTCAGAGGTGTACATGGGAATGACAGGGGTGCCAGGGGTGTCAGTGAAGTACCTGGGGTTTCAAGGTTGTACCTGGGAGTATCGGAGATGTACCTGGGAATATCGGATGCCTGGGAATATCGGAGTGTACCAGGGAGAGTCAGAGGTGTAACTGGGAGTCTCAGAGGTGAACCAGGAGTGTCAGAGGAGTACCAGGGAGTGTCAGTGAAGTACCTGGGAGTCTCAAGGTGTACCTGGGGATTATCAGGGTGTACCTGGGATTATCGGAGGTGTACCTGGGGGTGTCAGAGGTGTGCCTGGGAGTGTCGGAGGTGTACCTGGGAGTGTCTGGGAGTACCTGGGATTGTCAGGGCTGTACCTGTCAGTGTCAGAGGTGTACCGAGTGTCAAAGATGTGTCAGAGGTGTATCTGGGGTGTCGGGCGTGTGCCTGGGAGTGTCAAGTGTACCTGGGAATGTCAGTGGAGTACTTGGGGAGTGTCAGAGGTGCACCGCAGAGGTGTACCTGGGAGTGTCAGAGATGTACTTGGGGAGTGTCAGAGGTGTATCTGGGGTGTCGGACATGTGCCTGGGAGTGTCAGAAGTGTACCAGGGAATGTCAGTGGAGTACCTGGGAGTGTCAAGGTGTACCTGGGAGTATGAGAGGTGTACCTGGGGTGTCAGAGGTGTGACCTGGGAGTGTCAGAGGTATACCGGGGTGTCAGAGGTGTGCCTGAGTGTCAGGGTGTACCAGGGATTGTCAGTGGAGTACCTGGGAGTGTCAGAGATGTACCTCAGAGTGTCAGGAGGTGTGCCTGGGAGTGTCAGAGGTGTGCCTGGGAGTGTCAGAGGTATGCCTGGGAGTGTCAAAGGGGTACCTGGGAGTGTAAGTGTGGTGTGTGTGAGTGTCGGAGGTGTGCCTGGGAGTGTCAGAGGTGTGCCTGGTAGTGTCAGAGTGTGCTTGGGAGTGTCAGAGGTGTACCTGGGGTGTCAGCGGTGTGCCTGGGGTGTCTGAGGTGTACCTGGGAGTGTCAGAGGTGTGCCTGGGGTGTCAGAGGTGCCTTGGGGTGTCAGAGGTGCACCTTGGAGTGACTGAGGTGCACCTGGGAGTGTCTGAGGTGTGTACCTGGCAGTGTCTGAAGTGTGCCGGCAGTGTCTGATGTGTGTACCTGCGGTATCAGCGGTGTACCTGGGAGTGTCAGAGTTGTACCTGGGAGTGTCGGAGGTGTGCCTGGGAGTGTCAGAGGTGTACCGGAGTGTCTGGGATGTGCCTGGGGAGTGTCGGGAGGGAGAGAACCAGGGAGTGTCTGAGTGTACCTGGGTGTCAGGGGTGTGCCAGGGAGTGTCAGAGGTGTGCCTGGGAGTGTCAGGGGTATACCAAGTGTCAGTGAAGTACCTGGGAGTCTCAAGGTGTATCTGGGGTATCAGGTGTACCTGGGAATATCGGAGGTTTTACCTGGGAATATCAGAGGTGTACCAGGGAGTGTCAGTGTACTGGAGTCTCAGACGTGAACCAGGGAGTGTCAGAGGGCACCTGGGAGTGTCAGAGGTGTGCAGGGAGTGACAGTGAAGTACCTGGTCTAAGGTGTACCTGGGAGTATCAGAGGTGTGCCTGGGAATATCGGAGGTGTACCTGGGAATATCGGAGGTGTACCTGGGAGTGTCAGGGTGTACCTGGGGTGTCAGGGTGTACCAGAGAGTGTCAGTGAAGTGACCTGGGAGTCTCAAAGGTATACCTGGGAGTATCAGAGGTGTACCTGGGAATATCGGAGGTGTACCTGGGAATATCGGAGGTGTGCCTGGGAATATCGGAGGTGTACCTGGGAGTGTCAGAGGTGTACTTGGGTGTCAGAGGTGTGCCTGGAGTGTCAGCTGTGCCTGGGATTGTCTGAGGTGTGCCTGGTGTCAGAGGTGTGCCTGGGAGTGTGAAAGTGTACCTGGGAGTGTCTGGGGTGTACCTTTGAGTGTCAGAGGTGTACCTGGGGAGTGTCAGGGTGTGCCAGGGAATGTCAGTGGAGTACCTGGGGTGTCAGGGTGTACCAGGGAGTGTCAGAGGTGTACCTGGGAGTGTCAGGGTGTACCGGGGTGTCAGTGGGTACCTGGGAGTGTTAGAATGTGCCTGGGGTGTTAGAGGTGTGCCTGGGTGTGTGAGAGTGTACATGGGGTGTCGGAGATGTGCTTGGGAGTGTCAGTGCCTGGGGTGTCAGAGGTGTGCTGGAGTGTCAGAGGTGTGCCTGGGAGTGTCAGCGGTGTGCCTGGGAGTGTTTGGGGTGTACCTGGGGTGTCAGAGGTGTGCCTGGGGTGACTGAGGGTGTACCTGGGAACTGTCTGAGGTGTGCCTGGCAGTGTCTGAGGTGTGCCTGGCAGTGTCTGGGTGTACCTGACTGTGTCAGCAGTGTGCCTACCTGGTGTCAGAGGTGGCCTGGGGTGTTAGAGGTGTGCCTGGGGTGTTAGAGGTGTACCTTGGAGTATCGGAGGTTTACCTGGGGTGTCGGAGTTGTACATGGGGTGTGTGGAGGCGGACCTGGGAGTGTCAGGGGTGTACCTGGGGTGTAGAAGTGTACATGGGGATGTCGGAGATGTGCTTGGGAGTGTCGGAGGAGTACCTGGGAGTGTCAGAGGGTGTGCCTGGGAGTGTCAGAGGTGTACCTGGGAGTGTCAGCAGGCCTGGGAGTGTTTGAGGTGTACCTGGGAGTGTCAGAGGTGTTCCTGGGAGTGACTGAGGTGGCACCTGGAGTGTCTGAGGGTGTACCTGGCAGTGTCTGAGGGTGTACCTGGCAGTGTCTGAGGTGTACCTGACAGTGTCAGAGGTGTACCTGGGAGTGTCAGAGATGTGCCTGGGGTGTCAGAGGGGTGTGCCGGAGTGTTGGGGTGTGCCTGGGAGTGTCAGAGGTGTACCTGGGGAGTCAGGGGTGTACCAGGGTGTCAGTGGAGTACCTGGGGTGTGTCAGAGATGTACCTGGGAGTGTCAGAGGTGTACGAGGAATGTCATTGGCGTACCTAGGAGTGTCAGAAGTGTGCCACAGGAGTGTCAGAGGTGTGCACCTGGGAGTGTCAGAGGTGTACCTGGGAGTGTCAGAGGTGTGCAGGGAGTGTCAGAGGAGGTGTGCCTGGGAGTGTCGGAGGTGTACCTGTGGTGTCTGGGGGTGTATCTGGGAATATCTGGGGTGTGCCTGGGTGTCTGAGGTGTGCCTGGGGTGTCAGAGGTGTGCCTGGGGTGTCTGGGGTGTGCCTGGGGAGTGTCTAAGGTGTGCCTGGGGTGTCTGGGGTGTGCCTGGGGTGTCAGGGAAACCAGGGGTGAGAGGGTGTACCTGGGAGTGTCAGAGGTGTGCCAGGGGTGTCTGGGGTGTGCCTGGGGAGTGTCAGAGGTGTGCCAGGGGTGTCAGAGGGTGTGCCTGGGGTGACTGGGGTGTACCTGGGATGTCTGAGGTGTGCCTGGCAGTGTCTGAGTGTGCCTGGCAGTGTCTGAGGTGTACCTGACAGTGTCAGCGGTGTGCTTGACAGTGTCAGCGGTGTACCTGGGGTGTCAGAGATGTGCCTGGGAGTGTCAGAGGTGTGCCTGGGAGTGTTAGAGGTGTGCCTGGGAGTGTCTGAGTGTACCTGGGGTATCAGAAGTACCAGGGGTGTCACAGGAGTACCTGGGAGTGTGAGAGGTGTACCTGCAGTGTGAGAGGTGTGCCTGGAGTGTCTGAGGTGTGCAGGGAGTGTCAGAGGTGTGCCTGGGGAGTGTCTAGGGTGTGCCTGGGAGTGTCTGAGGTGTACCTGGGGTGTCAGAAACCAGGGTGAGAGAGGTGTGCCTGGGGTGTCAGAGGTGTACCAGGGGTGTCTGAGGTGTGCCTGGGGAGTGTCAGGGGTGTGCCAGGGGAGTGTCAGAGGTGTGCCTGGGAGTGTCAGAGGTGTACCTTGGGTATCAGGTTTACCTGGGAGTGTCGGAGTTGTACATGGGGGTGTCGGAGGCGGACCTGGGAGTGTCAGAGGTGTACCTGAGAGGTGTGCCTGGGAGAGTCAGAGGTGTGCATGGGAATATCAGGGATATGCCAGGGAGTGTCAGTGAAGTACCTGGGAGTTTCAAGGTTGACTGGTGTCGGAGATGTACCAGGATATCAGTGTGCATGGAGATATCGAGGTGTACCAGGGAGAGTCAGAGGTGTACCGGGAGTGTCAGAGGTGAACCAGGGATTGATAGGAGTGCCAGGGAGTGTCAGTGAAGTGCCTGGGGAGTCTCAAGAGTGTACCTAGGGTATCAGAGGTGTGCCTGGGATTATCAGGTGTGCCTGGGGTGTCAGAGGTGTAACTGGGGAGTGTCGGAGGTTTACCTGGGAGTGTCACAGGAGTACGCCTGGGATTGTCAGAGCTGCACCTGGCAGTGTCAGAGGTGTGCAGGGTGTCAAAGATGTGCCTGGGGTGTCAGGTGTATCTGGGGAGTGTCGGGCGTGTGCCTGGGGTGTCAGGTGTGCCTTGGAATGTCAGTGGGTGGGAGTGTCAGAGGTGTGCCTGCGAGAGTGTGCCTGGCAGTGTCAGAGGTTGACCTAGTGTCAGAGATGTGCCTGGGAGGTGTCAGAGGTGTCTGGGTGTCAGGACATGTGCATAGGTGTCAGAGTGCAGGGGAATGTCAGTGGAGTACTTGGGGAGTGTGAGAGGTGTGCCTGGGGTGTTGGGTGTGGCTTGGGTGTCAGGGTGTGCAGGGGTGTCAGAGGTGTGCCTGGGGGTGTCGGGGTGTGCCTGGGGTGTGGGGGTGTACCTGGGGTGTCGGAGGTGAGCTTGGGGTGTCGGAGGTGGACCTGGCAGTGTCCAGTGTGCCTGGGGTGTCAGAGGTGTACCAGGGAATGTCAGTGGGTGCCTGGGAGTGTCAAGGTGTGTGCCTGGGGAGTATCAGAGGTGTACCTGGGGTGTCAGAGGGTGTGCCTGGGGAGTGTCAGAGGTGTGCCTGGGGTGTCAGAGGTGTGCCTGGGGAGTGTCAGGGGTGTACCAGAGTGTCAGTGGAGTGCCTGGGAGTGTCAGAGATGTGCCTCAGAGTGTCAGAGTGTGCCTGGGGAGTTCAGAGGTGTGCCTGGGGTGTCAGGGTATGCCTGGGAGTGTCGGAAGAGTGCCTGGGGAGTGTAAGTGTGCTTGTGGTGTCGGAGGTGTGCCTGGGGTGCGGAGGTGTGCAAGTGTCAGAGGTGTGCCGGGAGTGTCAGGTTGTACAGGTGTCAGTGGAGTGCCAGTGTCTGAGGTGTATCTGGGAGTGTGGAGGTGTACATTGAGTGTGAGAGTGTGCCTGGAGTGTCTGCAGTGCCTGGAGGTGTCAGAGGTGGACCCGGAGTGTCAGGGGTGTGCCAGGGGTGTCAGTGGAGTGCCTGGGGTGTTAGAGGTGTGCCTGGTGTGACAGAGGTGTGCCTGGGGAGTGTCAGAGGTGTGCCTGGGAGTGTCAGAGGGTGTGCCAGGGAGTGTCAGAGGGTGTACAGGGGCGTGTCAGGTGTGCACCGAGTGTCTGGGGTGTATCTGGGGAATGTCTGGGGTGTGCCTGGGACTGTGGGGTTGGCACCAGGAGTGTCGTTAGTGCAAGTGTCAGAGATGTGCCTGGGATGTCAGGTGTGCAGGTGTTGGGGTGTGCCTGGCAGTGTCAGCGGTGTGCCTGGGGTGTCAGGGGTGTGCCTAGGAGTGTCTGGGGTGTGCCTGGGGTGTCTGGTGTGCCTGGGGTGTCTGAGGTGTGCCTGGGGTGTCAGAAGTGCCAGGGAGTGTCTGCAGGTGCCTGGGGAGTGTGAGAGGTGTGCCTGCAGTGTGAGAGGTGTGCCTAGAGTGTCTGGGGTGTACCAGGGTGTGGAGGTGTGCCTGGGGTGTCTGTGTGTGCCTGGGGTGTCTGAGGTGTGCCTGGGGTGTCAGAAACCAGGGGTGAGAGGAGGTGTGCCTGGGGTGTCAGGGGTGTACCAGGGGTGTCTGAGGTGTGCCTGGGGTGTCAGGGGTGTGCCAGGGGTCAGAGGTGTGCCTGGGAGTGTCAGAGGTGTGCCTTGGAGTATCGGAGGTTTACCTGGGAGTGTCAGGTTGTACATGGGGGTGTCGGAGGCGGACCTGGGAGTCAGAGGTGTGCCTGGGGAGTATCAGAGGTGTTCCTGGGAGAGTCAGAGGTGTACATGGGAATATCAGGGGTATACCAGGGAGTGTCAGTGAGAGTACCTGGGAGTTTCAAGGTGTGCCTGGGAGTATCAGGAGATGTACCTGGGAATATCGGAGGTGTACCCGGGAATATCAGGAGTGACCAGGAGTCAGAGGTGTGCCTGGAGTGTCAGAGGTGAACCAGGAGTGTCAGAGGTGCAGAGTGTCAGTGAGAGAGTGCAGAGTCTCAAGGGTGTGCCTGGGGAGTATCAGAGGTGTGCCTGGGATTATCAGGTGGCCTGGGGGTGTCAGAGGTGTGCCTGGGGGTGTCGGAGGTTTGCCTGGGAGTGTCACGGAGTACCTGGGATTGTCAGAGCTGCACCTGGCAGTGTCAGAGGTGTGCCGGGAGTGTCAAAGATGTACCTAGGAGTGTCAGAGGTGTGTTGGGAGTGTCAGGCGTGTGCCTGGAGTGTCAGAAGTGTGCCTGGGAATGTCAGTGGAGTGCTTGGAGTGTCAGAGGTGTGCCTGGCAGAGGTGTGCCTGGCAGTGTCAGAGGTGTGCCTGGGGAGTGTCAGAGATGTGCCTGGGGTGTCAGAGGTGTATCTGGGAGTGTCGGACGTGCACCAGAGTGTCAGAGTGTGCAGGGGATGTCAGTGGGTGGCAGGTGTGGGGAGTTGACATAGGTGTTGGGGTGTGGCTTGGGTGTCAGGGTGTGCAGGGGTGTCAGAGGTGCCTGGGGTGTCGGAGGTGTGCCTGAGTGTGAGAGTGTGCCTGGGGGTGTCGGAGGTGTGACTTGGGGGTGTCGGAGGTGGACCTGGCAGGTGTCAGCGGTGTACCTGGGAGTGTCAGAGGTGTGCAGGGAATGTCAGTGGAGTGCCTGGGGAGTGTCAAGGTGTGCCTGGGGAGTATCAGAGGTGTACCTGGGAGTGTCAGAGGTGTGCCTGGGGTGTCAGAGGTGTGCCTGGAGTGTCAGAGGTGCCTGGGGTGTCAGGGTGTGCAGGAGTGTCAGTGGAGTGCCTGGGGTGTCAGAGATGTGCTCCAGGTGTCAGAGGTGTGCCTGGGGTGTCAAGGTGTGCCTGGGGTGTCAGAGGTATGCCTGGGGTGTCGGGAGGAGTACCTGGGAGTGTGGGGGTGTGCTTGTGAGTTTCAGGTGTGGGAGTGTCGGAGGTGTGCCTGGGGAGTGTGAGAGGTGTGCTTGGGAGTGTCAGAGGTGTGCCTGGGGTGTCAGCGGTGTGCCTGGGAGTGTCTGGGGTGTGCCTGGGGTGTCAGAGGTGTTCTCAGTGTCAGAGTGCAGGAGTCAGAGGATTGCCTTGGGTGACTGAGGTGAACCTGGGGTGTCTGAGGTGTGCCTGGCGGTGTCTGAAGTGTGCAGGCAGGTGTCTGATGTGCCTGGCAGTGTCAGCGGTGTACCTGGGAGTGTCAGAGGTGTGCCTGGGAGTGTTGGGGTGTGCCTGGGGGTGTCAGGGGTGTGCCTGGGAGTGTCAGGTGTACCTGGGAGTGTCAGGTTGTACATGGGGTGTGTCAGGCGGACCTGGGGTGGGGGTATGCCTGGGGATTATCAGGGTGTGCCTGGGAGTGTCAGAGGTGTACATGGGAATGTCAGGGGTATGCCAGGGAGTGTCAGTGGGTACCTGGGAGTGTCGAGATGTGCCTGGGGAGTGTCGGGGGTGTGCCTGGGTGTGTCAGAGGTGTGCCTGGGGGTGTCGGAGGTGTGCCTGGGGAGTGTAGAGTGTACATGGGGTGTCAGAGGTGTACCTGGGGTGTCAGGAGGTACCTGGGTGTCAGAGGTGTGTGCTTGGGGAGTGTCAGAGGTGTGCCTGGGGTGTCAGCGGTGTGCCTGGGGTGTCTGAGAGGTGTGCCTGGGGTGTCAGAGGTGTGCCTGGGGTGTCAGAGGTGTGCCTGGGGTGTCTGGGGTGTGCCTGGGAGTGTCTGGGGTGTGCCTGGCAGTGTCAGGGGTGTGCCTGGCAGTGTCAGCAGTGTGCCTGGGGTGTGGGGATGTGCCTGGGGTGTGGGGGTGTGCCTGGGGTGTTGGGGTGTGCCTGGGGAGTGTCAGAGGTGTGCCTGGGAGTGTCAGGGGTGTACCAGGGAGTGTCAGTGGTGTGCCTGGGGAGTGTCAGAGATGTGCCTGGGGGTGTCAGGTGTGAGATGTCATTGGCGTGCCTGGGTGTCAGAGTGTGCAAGTGTCAGAGGTGTGTGCAAGTGTCAGTGGGGTGTTAGCAAGTGTCAGGAGTTGTGCCAGGGGTGTCAGAGGTTAAGGTGTCGGAGGTGTGCCTGGGAGTGTCAGGTGTGTCATGGGATATCTGGGGTGTGCCTGGGGTGTCTGAGGTGTGCAGGTGTCAGGTGTGCCTGGGGAGTGTCTGAGGTGTGCCTGGGGTGTCTGGGTGTGCAGAGTGTCTGAGGTGTGCCTGGGGTGTGGACCAGAGTGAGAGAGGTGTACCTGGGGTGTCAGGGGTGTGCCAGGGGTGTCTGAGGTGTGTGCCTGGGGTGTCAGAGGTGCTCAGGGAGTGTCAGAGGTGTGCCTGGGGTGTCTGGGAGTGCAGTGTCTCAGGGTGTGCTGGGGTGTCTGGGGAGGTGTGCCTGGGGGTGTCTGGTGTGCCTGGGAGTGTCAGCGGTGTGCCTGAGGTGTCAGTGTGTGCCTGGAGTGTCAGAGGTGTGCCTGGTCAGGAGGTGTGCCTGGAGTGTTGGGGGTGTGCCTGGGGTGTCTGGGGTGTGCCTGGGGTGTCAGGAGGTACCAGGGAGTGTCAAGGAGTGCCAGAGTGTGAGGTGTGCCTGCGGTGTGGGAGGTGTGCCTGGAGTGTCTGGGGTGTGCCAGGGGTGTCAGGGAGGTGTGCCTGGGGTGTCTGAGGTGTGCCTGGGGTGTCTGGGGTGTGCCTGGGGTGTCAGAGCTCAGGGGTGAGAGGTGTGCCTGGGAGTGTCAGAGGTGTACCAGGGTGTCTGAGGTGTACCTGAGGTGTCAAGTTGGTCCAGGGGTGTCAGAGGTGTGCCTGGGAGTGTCAGAGGTGTGCCTTGGGTATCAGGTTTTACTGGGGTGTCGGAGTTGTACATGGGGGTGTCGGGCGGACCTGGGGAGTGTCAGAGGTGTGCCTGGGGATTGTCAGAGGTGTGCCTGGGAGAGTCAGAGGTGTGCATGGGAATGTCAGGGTATGCCAGGGGTGTCAGTGAAGTGCCTGGGGTTTCAAGGTGTGCCTGGGGTATCGGAGGTGTGCCTGGGAATATCAGGTGTGCACCAGAATATCGGAGGTGTACCAGGAGAGTCAGAGGTGTGCCTGGAGTGTCAGAGGTGAACCAGGGAGTGTCAGAGGAGTACCAGGGGGTGTCAGTGAAGTGCCTGGGAGTCTCAAAGGTGTGCCTGGGGTATCAGAGGTGTGCCTGGGATTATCAGGTGTGCCTGGGGTGTCAGAGGTGTGACTGGAGTGTCAGGAGGTTTGCAAGTGTCTGCAAGTGCCTGGGATTGTCAGGCTGCACCTGGCAGTGTCAGAGGTGTGCCTGGGAGTGTCAAAGATGTGCCTGGGGAGTGTCAGGAGGTGTGTCTGGGGTGTCAGGCGTGTGCCTGGGGTGTCAGGTGTGCCAGGGATGTCGGTGGTGCTTGGGGAGTGTCAAGGTGTGCCTGGGAGTGTGCCAGTGTCGAGGTGTGTGCCTGGGAGTGTCAGAGATGTGCCTGGGGTGTCAGAGGTGTGCCTGGGAGTGTCGGACATGTACCTGGGAGTGTCAGAGTGTGCCAGGGAATGTCAGTGTGCTTGGGGTGCAGTGTGCATGGGGTGTTGGAGGTGTGGCAGGTGTCAGAGGTGTGCAGGGGTGTCAGAGGTGTGCCTGGGGTGTCAGGTGTGCCTGGAGTGTAGAGTGTGCCTGTGTCAGGAGGTGTGCTTGGGGTGTCGGAGGTGGACCTGGCGGTGTCAGGGTGTGCCTGGGGTGTCAGAGGTGTGCCAGGGATGTCAGTGGAGTGCACCAGGTGTCAAGGTGTGCCTGGGGTGTCAGAGGTGTGCCTGGGGTGTGTCAGGGTGTGCCTGGGGAGTGTGGGTGTGCCTGGGGAGTGTCAGAGGTGTGTGCCTGGGGTGTCAGGGGTGTGCCAGGAAGTGTCAGAGTGGATGCCTGGAGTGTCAGAGATGTGCCTCAGAGTGTCAGAGGTGTGCCTGGGGAGTGTCAGAGTGTGCCGGGAGTGTCAGAGGTATGCCTGGGAGTGTCGGAAGAGTTACCTGGGAGTGTAAGAGGTGTGCTTGTGGTGTCAGGAGGTGTGCCTAGGTGTCGGAGGTGTGCACCAGAGTGTCAGAGGTGTGCCTGGGGTGTCAGGGGTTGTGCCAGAGTGTCAGTGGAGTGCCTGGGGTGTCAGAGGTGTGTCTGGGGTGTCGGAGGTGTGCATGGAGTGTGAGAAGTGTGCCTGGGGTGTCTGCAGTGTGCCTGGGGTGTCAGAGGTGGACCTGGGAGTGTCAGGGGTGTGCCAGGGGTGTCAGTGGAGTGCCTGGGAGTGTGGGGGTGTGCCTGGTGGTGTCAGAGTGTGCCTGGGAGTGTCAGGTGTGCCTGGGAGTGTCAGAGGTGTGCCAGGGGGTGTCAGAGGGTGCAGGGCGTGTCGGAGGTGTGCTGGGGTGTCTGGGGTGTCACAAGATATCAGAGTGTACCAGGGTGTCTGAGGTGTGCCTGGGGTGTGGGGATTGAACCTGGAGTGTCAGAGGTGTGCCTGGGACTGTCAGGGGTTGTGCCAGGGGAGTGTCAGTGGAGTGCCTGGGGTGTCAGAGATGTGCCTGGAGGTGTCAGGAGGTGTGCATGGGTGTTGGGGGTGTGCCTGGCGGTGTCAGCGTGTGCCTGGGGAGTGTCAGGGTGTGCCTGGAGTGTCAGAGGGTGTGCCTGGGGTGTGTCTGGGGGTGTGCCTGGGGAGTGTCTGGGGTGTGCCTGGGTGTCTGGGGTGTGCCTGGGTGTCAGAGAAGTGCCAGGAGTGTCAGAGGGAGTGCCTGGGGTGTGAGAGGTGTGCCTGGGGTGTGAGGTGTGCAGGGGTGTCTGAGGTGTGCCAGGGGGTGTCAGAGGTGTGCCTGGGGTGTCTGGGTGTGCCTGGGTGTCTGGGTGTGCCTGGGGTGTCAGGGGTCCAGGGGGTGAGAGAGGTGTGCCTGGGTGTCAGAGGTGTGGGGGGTGTCTGGGGGTGTGCCTGGGGAGTGTCAGGGGTGTACCAGGGAGTGTCAGAGGTGTGCCTGGGGTGTCAGAGGTGTGCCTGGAGTATCAGGAGGTTGCCTGGGGTGTCGGAGTTGTGTGCATGGGGTGTCGGAGGCGGACCTGGGGGTGTCAGAGGTGTGCCTGGGAGTATCAGAGGTGTGCCTGGGAAGTCAGAGGTGTGCATGGGAATATCAGGGGTATGCCAGGGAATGTCAGTGAGTACCTGGGAGTTTCAAGGTGTGCAAGGGTATCGGAGATAACATGGGAATATCAGGTGTACCTGGGAATATCGAGGTGTGCCAGGGGAGGTCAGAGGTGTGCCTGGGGTGTCAGGGTGAACCAGGGTGTCAGAGGAGTGCCAGGGGTGTCAGGTGAAGTGCAAGTCTCAAGGTGCCTGGGGTATCAGGGGTGTGCCTGGGATTATCGGAGGTGTGCCTGGGGTGTCAGAGGTGTGCCTGGGGAGTGTCGGAGGTGTACCTGGGGTGTCACAGGTGTGCCTGGGATTGTCAGAGCTGCCTGGCAGTGTCAGAGGTGTACCTGGGAGTGTCAAAGATGTGCCTGGGAGTGTCAGGGGTGTATCTGGGAGTGTCGGGCGTGTGCCTGGGGGTGTCAGAGTGTGCCAGGAGTGTCAGTGGTGCTTGGGAGTGTCAGGAGGTGTGCCTGGCAGAGGTGTGCCTGGCAGTGTCAGAGGTGTGCAGGGTGTCAGAGATGTGCCTGGGGTGTCAGGTGTGTCTGGGGTCGGACATGTGCCGAGTGTCAGGGGTGTGGGAATGTCGGTGGAGTGCTTGGGTGTGAGAGGTGTGCCTGGGGTGTTGGAGGTGTGACTTGGGTGTCAGAGGTGTGCAGGGGGTGTCAGAGGTGTGCCTGGGGAGTGTCGGAGGTGTGCCTGGGTGTGAGAGTGTGCCTGGGAGTGTCGGAGGTGAACTTGGGGTGTCGGAGGTGGACTGTGGTGTCAGTGGTGTGCCTGGGGAGTGTCAGAGGTGTGCAGGAATGTCAGTGGAGTGCCTGGGGAGTGTCAAAGGTGTACCTGGGGAGTGTCAGGGGTGTGCCTGGGGTGTCAGGGTGTGCCTGGGGTGTCAGAGGTGTGCCTGGGAGTGTCAGAGTGTGCCTGGGGTGTCAGGGGTGTGCCAGAGTGTCAGTGGTGTGCCTGGGGTGTCAGAGATGTGCCTCAGGTGTGGAGGTGTACCTGGGAGTGTCAGAGGTGTGCCTGGGGTGTCAGAGGTAGCCTGGGGTGTCGGAGGTACCAGGTGTAGAGTGTGCTTGAGTTTTCAGGAGTGTGCAAGTGTCGGAGGTGTGCCTGGGAGTGTCAGAGGTGTGCTTGGGAGTGTCAGGGTGTGCCTGGGGAGTGTCAGCGGTGTACCTGGGAGTGTCTGAGGTGTGCCTGGGAGTGTCAGAGGTGTTCTGGGGTGTCAGAGGTGCACTTGGGGAGTGTCAAGTGCACCTTGGAGTGTCTGAGGTGTACCTGGGAGTGTCTGAGGTGTGCCTGGCGGTGTCTGGGGTGTGCTTGGGAGTGTCTGATGTGTGCCTGTGTCAGCGGTGCCTGGGAGTGTCAGGTTGTGCCGGGTGTGGAGGTGTGCCTGGGGTGTAGAGTGTGCCTGGGTGTCAGGTGTGCCTGGGGGTGTGAGGGGTGTGCCTGGGGTGTCTGGGGTGTGCCTGGGGTGTCAGAGGTGTGCCTGCGAGTGTCAAGGTGTGCCTGGGGTGTCAGGGTGTGCCTGGGGAGTGTCAGAGTTGTGCCAGGAGTGTCGGTGTGCCTGGGGAGTGTGAGAGTGTGCCTGGGGTGTCAGAGGTGTGCCTGGGATGTCGTAGGTGTGCTGGGAGTGTCAGAGGTGCTTGGGAGTGTCAGAGGTGTGCCTGGGAGGTCAGAGTGTGTGCCTGGAGTGTCTGACGTGTGCCTGGGGTGTCAGAGGTGTGCCTGGGGAGTATCAGGGGTGTGCCTGGGGTGTCTGAGGTGTGCCTGGTGTCTGGGGTGTGCCTGGCAGTGTCTGGGGTGTGCCTGCAGTGTCAGCGGTGTGCCTGGGGAGTGTCAGAGGTGTTCCTGGGGGTGTCAGAGGTGTGCCTGGGGTGTCGGGGGTGTGCACCGGAGTGTCAGAGGTGTGCCTGGGGTGTCAGGGGTGTGCCAGGGGAGTGCCAGTGGAGTGCCTGGGGAGTGTCAGAGGTGTGCCTGGGAGTGTCAGAGGTGTGCAGGGGAATGTCGTGGCGTGCCTAGGAGTGTCAGAAGTGTGCCTGGGGTGTCAGGGGTGTGCCTGGGGAGTGTCAGAGGGTGTGCCTGGGGGTGTCAGAGGTGTGCCAGGGAGTGTCAGAGGTGTGCCTGGGGAGTGTCAGGAGGTGTGCCTTGTGAGGTGTCTGGGGTCTGGGAATATCTGGGGTGTGCCTGGAGGTGTCTGAGGTGTGCCTGGGGTGTCAGAGGTGTGCCTGGGGAGTGTCAGGGTTGTGCCAGGGAGTGTCAGTGGAGTGCCTGGGGGTGTCAGGGAGGTGTATCTGGGGAGTGTCAGGAGGTGTGCAGGTGTGAGAGTGTGCCTGGGTGTGTCTGAGGTGTGCCTGGGGTGTCAGGGTGGACCTGGGGTGTGGGGTGCAGGGAGTGTCAGTGGTGTGCCTGGGGATGTCGGAGGTGTGCCTGGTGGTGTCAGAGGTGTGCCTGGGGTGTCAGGGGTGTGCCTGGGAGTGTCAGGGTGTGCCAGGGAGTGTCAGAGGTGTGCCTGGGAGTGTCGGGTGTGCCACCAAGGTGTCTGGGGTGTCTGGGGAATATCTGAAGTTGTGCCTGGGAGTGTCAGAGGTGTGCCTGGGGTGTCAGGGTGTACCTGGGGTGTCAGAGGGTGTGCCTGGGATTGTCAGAGGTGTGCCTGGGGTGTCTGGGGGTGTGCCTGGGGTGTCAGGGGAAACCAGGGGAGTGAGAGGTGTGCCTGGGGTGTCAGAGGTGTGTGCCAGAGTGTCTGGTGTGCCTGGGTGTCAGAGGTGTGCCAGGGGTGTTCGGTGTGCCTGGGAGTGTCAGGGTGTGCCTGGGGTGTAAGAGGTGTGCCTGGGGAGTGTCAGAGGTGTGCCTGGAGGTGTCAGGGGGTATGCCATGGGTGTGGTGGTCCTGGGGTGTCAGAGATGTGCCAGGGTGTCAGAGGGGTGTCTGGGAGATGTCGAGGTGTGCCTGGGAGTGTCAGGGTGTGCAAGTGTCAGAGGTGTGCCTGGGAGTGTCAGGAGGTACCTGGGAGTGTCAGAGGTGTGCCAGGGGTGTCAGAGACAGGAGTGTCGGAGGTGTGCCTGTGGTGTCTGGGTTGTGTCTGGGGAATGTCTGGGGTGTAGGTGTCTGAGGGTGCCTGGAGTGTCAGAGGTGTACCTGGGGGTGTCAGAGGTGTGCCTGGGGAGTGTCAGGGTTGTGCAGGGGAGTGTGGTGGAGTGCCTGGGGTGTCAGAGTGTGCCTTGGAGTGTCGGTGTGCATGGAGTGTCAGAGGTGCACCTGGCAGTGTCAGCAGTGTGCCTGGGAGTGTCAGAAGTTTGCCTGGGGAGTGTGGAGGTGTGCCTGGGGTGTCAGAGGTGAGGCGTAAGTATGCCTCAGTGTCAGAATTGGCACCTGCAGGAGTGTCAGGTGTGCCTTGGGTGTCAGAGGTGTGCTTGGGGTGTCAGAGGTGTGCCAGTGTCAGCTGTGTGCCTGGGAGCCTCTGGGGGTGTGCAGGGTGTCAGAAGGTGTGCCTGGGGAGTGTCCGGAGGTGTGCCTGGGAGTGTGAAGTGTGCCTGGGGTGTCGGGTGTGCCTGGCGGTGTCGGAGGTGTGCCTGGCAGTGTCAGCGGTGTGCCTGGGGTGTCAGGGTGTGCAAGGGTCGGTGGAGTGCCTGCAGAATTGTCAAAGGTGTGCCTGGGGAGTGTCCAGTGCAGTACCTGGGGTGTCAGAATTGTGCCTGGGAGTGTCCAGAGGTGTGCCTGGGGAGTGTTGGAGGTGTGCCTGGGGTGTAAAGTGTGCCTGGGGAGTGTGGGAGGGGGTACCTGGGGTGTCGGAGGTGTGCCTGGGGTGTCAGGGTGTGCTTGGGGTGTCAGAGGTGTGCCTGGGGTGTCAGCAGTGTGCCTGTGGTGTCTGGGGGTGTGCAGAGTGTCAGAGGTGTGTAGGTGTCAGGGGTTGGCAGGGGTCAGGGGTGCTGTGGGTGAGTGTGCCTGGGGTGTCTGGGGTGTGCCTGCCAGTGTCTGAAGTGTGTGCCGGGCGGTGTCTGGTGTGTGCCTGGCAGTGTCATGGAGTGCCTGGGGAGTGTCAGAGTTGTACCTGGGGTGTCAGGTGTGCCTGGGGTGTAAAAGTGTGCACCAGGTGGGGTGTGGGGTGTGGGGGTGTACTGGGGTGTCTGGGGTGCCTGGGGTGTCAGAGGTGTGCCTGCAGGTGTCAAAGGTGTGCCTGCAAGTGTCAGAGATGACACCTGGGACTCAGGTTGTGCCTGGGGTGTCAGGGTGTGCATAAGTGTGGTGTGCAAGTGTCAGAGTGTGCCTGGGGTGTCGTGGAGTGTGCATAGGTGTCAGAGTTGTGGCAGGGTGTCAGGAGGTGTGCATAGGTGTCGGCTGTGTGCCTGGGGTGTCTGGGGTGTGCCTCAGGTGTCAGAGGTGTGCCTGGGGTGACTGAGGGTGTGCCTGGGGTGTCTGGGGTGTGCCTGGCGGTGTCTGGGGTGTGCCTGGCGGTGTGTGGGGTGTGCCTGACAGTGTCAGCAGTGCCTGGGTGTCAGGTTGTGCCTGGGGTGTCAGAGGTGTGCACAGAACCAATTGGGGTGTGCCTGGGGTATCAGAGGTGTGCCTGGGAGTGTCAGGGAGTGTGCCAGGGGTGCCAGTGGGTACCTTAAGTGTCAGAGATGTGCAAGTGTCAGAGTTGGCAAGAGATGTCATTAAGCGTGCCTAGGAGTGTCAGGGGAGTGTGCCTGGGGAGTGTCAGAGGTGTGCCTGGGGTGTCAGAGGTGTGCCTGGGGTGTCAGAGGTGTGCCAGGGTGTCAGGGGTGTGCCTGGGGTGTCAGGTGTGCCTGTGTCTGGGGTGTGTCTGGGAATGTCTGGGGGTGTGCCTGGGGTGTCTGGGGTGTGCCTGGGGTGTCCAGAGGTGTGCACAGTGTCAGGGGTGTGCCTGGGGTGTGTGTCAGGGTTTGGCCCTTGCAGGAGTGTCAGTGGAGTATAGGGGTGTCAGAGGGTGTGTCTGGGAGTGTCAGGTGTACATGGGTGTGGGGGGTGTGCCTGGGGAGTGTCTGCGTTGTGCCTCAGGAGTGCTCAGAGGTGGACCTTGGGGTGTCAGGGTGTACCAGGGGTGTCAGTGCAAGGTACTTACCAGGGTGTTTAGAAGGTGTGCCTGTGGTAGTGTCAGAGGTGTGCCTGGGGTGTCAGAGGTGTGCACCAGGAGTGTCAGGGTGTGCCAGGGGTGTCAGAGGTGTGCCGGGGCGTGTCGGAGGTGTGCCTGGGGAGTGTCTGGGGTGTATCTAGGGAATATCTGGGGTGTGCACAAGTGTCTGAGGTGTGCCTGGGGTGTCAGAGGTGAACCTGGGGTCATCAGAGGTGTACCTGGGACTGTCAGGGTTGTGCCAGGGAGTGTCAGTGGAGTACTGGGGTGTCAGAGATGTACCTGGGAGTGTCGGAGGTGTGCATGGAGTGTCAGAGGTGTACCTGGCAGTGTCAGCGGTGTGCCTGGGGAGTGTCCAGAGGTGTGCCTAGGAATGTCTGAGGTGTGCCTGGGAGTGTCACAAGTGTGCTTACAAGTGTGCAGGGGTGTGCCTTAGGTGTCAGGGGGCAGGGGGTGGGAGGTGTGCCTGTGGTGTCAGGGGTGTACTTGGGGTGTCACAGGGTGTGCCCAGGGGTGTCAGGAGGTGTACAGGGGTGTCCAGAGGTGTGCCTGGGGTGTCAGAGGGTGTGCCTGGGGTGTAAGGGGTGTGCCTGGGGTGTCAGGGGGTGTGCCTGGGTGTCGGGGGTGTGCATGGGTGTCAGTGGAGTGCCTGGGGTGTCAGAGATGTGCCTGGGGTGTCAGGGGTGTGCAGGGAGATGTCGTTGGCGTGCCTGGGGAGTGTCAGAGTGTGCCTGGGGTGTCAGAGGTGTGCCTGGGGTGTGTCAGAGGTGTGCCTGGGGTGTCAGAACTGTGTCAGGGAGTGTCCAGAGGTGTGCCTGGGAGTGTCGGAGGTGTACCTGTGGTGTCTGGGTTGTATCTGGGAATATCTGGGGTGAACCTGGGGTGTCTGAGGGTGTACCTGCAGGGGTGTCAGAGGTGTGCCTGGGGAGTGTCAGAGGTGTACCTGGTAGTGTCAGGGGTGTGCCAGGGAGTGTCAGTGGGTGCCTGGGGTGTCAGAGGTGTACTGTGGAGTGTCAGGAGGTGTACATGGAGTGTCAGAGGTGCACTGGCAGTGTCAGCGGTGTGCCTGGAGTGTCAGAGTTTACCTGGGAGTGTCAGGGGTGTGCCTGGGTGTCAGGGTACAGGCGTAAGTGTACCTGGGAGTGTCAGAGATGTGCCTGGGGTGTCTGGTGTGCCTTGGGTGTCAGAGGTGTGCCAGGAGTGTCAGAGGTGTGCTTGGGTGTCGGCTGTTGGCGCACCAGGGTGTCTGAGGTGTGCCTGGGGTGTCAGGGGTGTGCCTGGGGTGTCGGAGGTGTGCCTGTGGGGTGCAGTGTGCCTGCAGGGGTGTCGGAGGTGTGCCTGTGGCAGTGTCGGAGGTGTGCCTGTCAGTGTCCGGCGGTGTGCCTGGGGTGTGGCAGGGTGTGCAAGGGGTATGGTGGAGTGCCTGGGGTGTCAAGGTGGCGCACCAGAATTAATCAGTGCGGTACCTGGGGAGTGTCAGAGGTGTACTGGGGTGTCAGAGGTGTGCCTGGGAGTGTTGGAGGTGTACCTAGAGATTAACCAGAAGTGTGCCTGGGGTGTCGGGAGGTGTGCCTGGGGAGTGTCGGTGTGCCTGGGGTGTCAGAGGTGTAGGATGTCAGGGTGTACCTGGGGTCGTGGTGTGCCTGTGAGTGTCTGGGGTGTGCACTGGGGTGTCAGAGGTGTGCCTGGGGTGTCAGGGGTGCACTTGGGGTGTCCCAGAGGTGCCTTGGGTGAGCTGAGGTGTGCCTGGGGAGTCTGGTGTGCCTGCGGTGTCACCCAGAGTGTGCCGGGCGGTGTCACAGTGTGTGCCTGGCAGTGTGGTGTGCCTGGAGTGTCAGGTTGTGCCTGGGGTGTCAGGTGTGCCTGGGGAGTGTAAAAGTGTGCCTGGGGTGTTGGGGTGTGCCTGGGGTGTGAGAGTGTGCCTGGGGTGTCTGGGGTGCCTGGGGAGTGTGTCAGGGAGTGTGCCTGCGAGTGTCAAAGTGTGCCTGGGAGTGTCAGAGAGGTGTGCCCTCAAGTCTCAAGTTGTGCCTAAGTCTCCGGAGGTGTGCCTGGGGAATTGTAAATGTGCCTGGGGTGTCAAGAGTGTGCCTGGGAGTGTCGTGGGTGTGCCTGGGGTGTCAGAGGTGTGCTTGGGGTGTCAGGGGTGTGCCTGGAGTGTCAGCTGTGGCCTGGGGTGTCTGAGGTGTACCTGGGGAGTGTCAGAGGTGTGCCTGGGGTGACTGGGGTGTGCCTGGGGAGTGTCAGTGTACCTGGCAGTGTCTGGGGTGTGCCTGGCAGTGTCTGAGGTGTACCTGACAGTGTCCGGCGTGTGCCTCAGAGTGTCAGAGTGTACCTAAGGGCCCATCAGAGGTGTACCTGGGGTGTTAGAGGGTGTACCTGGGAGTGTCAGAGGTGTGCCTGCCTGGAGTGTCAGGGGTGTGCCAGGGAGTGCCAGTGGGTACCTGGGGTGTCAGAGATGTACACAGAGTGTCAGAGGTGTACGAGATGTCATTGGCGTGCCTAGAGGTGTCAGAGTGTACAGGGTGTCAGAGGTGTGCCTTAGAGTGTCAGAGGTGTGCCTGGGGAGTGTCAGAGGTGTGCAGGGGAGTGTCAGAGGTGTGCCTGGGGTGTCGGAGGTGTACCTGTGAGGTGTGCAGGGGTGCTTATCTGGGAATATCTGGGGTGTACCTGGGGAGTGTCGCAGGAATTGTGCCTGGGGAGTGTCAGAGACAGCTGCCTGGGAGTGTCCAGAGGTGTACCTGGGAGTGTCAGGGGTTGTGCCACAGGTGTCAGTGCTGGAGTGCCTGCTGGGAGTGTCAGAGGTGTGTCTGCAGGTGTCGGGTGTACATGGGTGTGAGAGTGTACACAGAATTGTCTGCGGTGGCCTGGGGAGTGTCAGAGAGGGTGGACACACCAGGGGTGTCAGGGAGTGTGCCAGGGGAGTGTCAGTGGAGTGCCTGGGGTGTTAGAGGTATGCCTGGTGGTGTCAGAGGTGTGCAAGTGTCAGAGGTGTGCCACCAGAGTGTCAGGGTGTGCCAGGGGTGTCAGAGGTGTGCCAGGGCGTGTCGGAGGTGTACCTGGGGTGTCTGGGGTGTATCTAGGAATATCTGGGGTGTGCCTGGGGAGTGTCTGAGGGTGTGCCTGGGGTGTCAGGGTGAAGACACTGGGGTGTCAGAGGTGTGCCTGGGACTGTCAGGTTGTATGTCAGTGGAGTACCTGGGAGTGTCAGAGATGTGCCTGGGAGTGTCGGAGGTGTATGGAGTGTCAGAGGTGTGCCTGGCAGTGTCAGCGGTGTGCCTGGGAGTGTCAGTGTGCTAGGGTGTCTGAGGTGTGCCTGGGGGTGTCTGAGGTGTGCCTGGGAGTGTCTGGGGTGTGCCTGGGGTGTCAGAAAGTACCAGGGAGTGTCACAAGAGTACCTGGGAGTGTGAGAGGTGTGCCTGCAGTGTGAGGTGTGCCTAGGGTGTCTGGGGTGTGCCAGGGGGTGTCAGGGTGTGTACCTGGGGTGTCTGGGGTGTGCCTGGTGTCTGGGGTGTGCCTGGGAGGTCAGGGAAACCAGGGGTGAGAGGAGGTGTGCAAGGAGTCAGGGTGTGCCAGAGTGTCTGGGGTGTGCCTGGGAGTGTCAGAGGTGTGCCAGGGAGTGTCAGGGTGTGCCTGGGAGTGTCAGGAGGTGTGCAGGTATCGGAGGTTTACCTGGGAGTGTCAGGTTGTGCATGGGGTGTCGGAGGCGGACCTGGGAGTGTCAGAGTGTGCCTGGGAATATCAGAGGTGTGCTTGGGAGAGTCAGGGGTGTACATGGGAATGTCAGGGGGTATGCCAGGGAGTGTCAGTGAAGTACCTGGGAGTTTCAAAGGGTGTGCCTGGGATTGTCGAGAATGTGCCAGAATATCAGGAGGTGCCTGGGAATATCGGAGGTGTGCCAGGAGGTCAGGAGTGTGCCTGGGAGTCTCAGAGGTGAACCAGGGAGTGTCAGGGGTACCAGGGACTGTCAGTGAAGTGCCTGGGGAGTCTCAGGTGTGCCTGGGGTATCAGAGGTGTGCCTGGGGTTATCGGAGGTGTGCACCTGGGGTGTCAGAGGTGTGCCTGGGGAGTGTCGGAGGTGTGCCTGG
The DNA here is from genome assembly GCF_018991925.1 of Homarus americanus. NCBI lineage: Eukaryota > Metazoa > Arthropoda > Malacostraca > Decapoda > Nephropidae > Homarus > Homarus americanus. The sequence goes on from NW_024736967.1 coordinate 43,869, forward strand.
GGTGTGGGGGTGTGCCTGGGGAATGTCAGGAGTGTGCCTGGGAGTGTCAGGTGCCTGGGGGTGTCAGGGTGTGCTTAGGGGTGTCAGGGTGTGCCTCAGGTGTCAGCAGTGTGCCTGGGGATGTCTGAGGTGTGCCTGGAGTGTCAGAGGTGTGCCTGGGGTGTCAGAGGTGCACTTAGGTGTCAGAGGTGCACTTGGGTGACTGAGGTGTGCCTGGGGAGTGTCTGGGGTGTGCCTGGCAGAGGTGTGCCTGGCAGTGTCTGAGGTGTGCCTGTGTCAGCAGTGTGCCTGGGAGTGTCAGGGGTGTGCCTGGGGTGTTGGGCGTGTATCAGGGTGACAGAGGTGCCTGGGGTGTCAGGAGGTGTGCCGGAGTGTGAGAGGTGTGCCTGGGAGTGTCTGCGGTGTGCCTGGGAGTGTCAGGGTGGCCTGGGAGTGTCAGGGTGTGCCAGGGGTATCAGTGGGTACCTGGGGTGTTAGAGGTGTGCCTGGGGAGTGTCAGAGGTGTGCCTGGGAGTCAGAGGTGTCTCGAATGTCGGGCGTGTATCTTGGAGTGTCAGGGAGGTGTGCCAGAATCAGTGGAGTGCCTGGGGGTGTCAGAGGTGTGCCTGGGAGTGTCAGAGGTGTACCAGGGAGTATCAGGGAGTGTGCCTGGGCGTGTCAGGAGTGTGCCTGAGTGTCAGGGGTGTATCTGGGAGTCTGGGGGTGTGCCTGGGAGTGTCTGAGGTGTGCCTGGGGTGTCTGAGGTGTGCCTGGGGAGTGTCAGAGGTGAACCTGGGGTGTCAGAGGTGTGCCTGGGACTGTCAGGGGTTTGTACCAGGGGTGTCAGTGGAATGCCTGGAGTGTCAGGGTGTGCTTGGGTGTCAGAGGTGTGCCTGGCAGTGTCAGCGGTGGCCTGGGAGTGTCAGAGGGGTTGCAAGGATGTCTGAGGTGTGCCTGGGGTCTCAGGTGTGCCTGGGGTGTCTGAGGTGTGCCGGTGTCAGAGTGCCAGGAGTGTCTGAAGTGCCTGGAGGTGTGGGGTGTGCCTGCAGTGTGAGGTGTGCCTGGGGGTGTCTGGGGTGTGCCAGGGGTGTCAGAGGTGTGCTTGGAGTGTCTGGGGTGTGCCTGGGGAGTGTCTGGGTGCCTGGGGTGTCAGGCCAGGGAGTGAGAGGTGTGCCTGGGGGTGTCAGAGGTGTGCCAGGGAGTGTCTGAGGTGTGCCTGGGGTGTCAGGGGTGTGCCAGGGAGTGTCAGAGGTGTGCCTGGAGTGTCAGAGGTGTGCCTTGTGGTATCGGAGGTTTACCTGGGAGTGTCAGGTTGTACATGGGGTTGTCGGAGGCGGACCGGAGTGTCAGAGGCCTGGGGTATCAGAGGTGTGCCTGGAGTCAGAGGTGTGCATGGGGATGTCGGGGTATGCCAGGGAGTGTCAGTGTGAATGCCTGGGGGTTTCCAGGTGTGCCTGGGATTGTCGGAGATGTGCCTGGGAATATCAGGTGTGCCTGGAGATATCGAGGTGCAGGAGAGATCAGGGGTGTGCATGGGGCTCAGAGGTGAACCAGGGAGTGTCAGTACCAGGGAGTGTCAGTGAAGTACCTGGGAGTCTCAAGGAACGGTGTGATCCTGGGATTATCGGAGGTGTGCCTGGGGGTGTCAGAGGTGTATGGGAGTGTCAGGTGTGCCTGGGAGTGTCAGAGGTGTGTCTGGGGTGTCGAGGTGTGTGCAAGTGTCAGGGTGTGGGAGTGTCAGTGGGGTGCTTGGGAGTGTCAGGGGTGTGCCTGGCAGAGGTGTGCCGAATGTCGGAGGTGTGCACCTGGGAGTGTCAGGGGAGTGCCTGGGTTGTCAGAGGTGTGCCTGGCAGTGTCAGAGGTGTGCCTGGGCGTGTCAGAGATGTGCCTGGAAGTGTCAGAGGTGTGTGCTGGGGTGTCGGGGACATGTGCCTGGGAGTGTCAGGGTGTACCAGGGAATGTCAGTGGAGTACTTGGGGAGTGTGAGGTGTGCCTGGGAGTGTGGGGTGTGTGGCAGGTGTCAGAGGTGTGCCTGGGGAGTGTCAGGGTGTGCCTGGGTGTGTCGGGAGGTGCCTGGGAGTGTGAAGTGTTCCTGGGGAGTGTGGAGGTGTGCTTGGGAGTGTCAGTGGACCTGGCAGTGTCCGGTGTGCCTGGGAGTGTGAGGTGTGCCAGGGAATGTCAGTGGGTTCCTGGGGAGTGTCAAAGGTGTACCTGGGGTGTCAGAGGTGTGCCTGGAGTGTCAGAGGTGTGCCTGGGAGTCAGAGGTGTGCCTGGGAGTGTCAGAGGTGTGCCTGGGGAGTGTCAGGGGGCATGGTGTCAGTGGGAGAACCTGGGGTGTCAGAGATGTGCCTCAGAGTGGGGTGTGCCTGGGAGTGTCAGAGGTGTGCCTGGGGAGTGTCAGGGGTATGCCTGGGGTGTCGGAAGTGTACCTGGGGTCAAGTGTGCCAGTGTGGGAGGTCCGTGTCAGAGGGAGTGTCAGAGGTGTGCCTGGGGTGTCAGGGTGTGCCTGGGGAGTGTCAGCAGTGTGCCTGGGGTGTCTGAGGTGTGCCTGGAGTGTCAGGGTGTGCCTGGGAGTGTCAGAGGTGCACTTGGGAGTGTCGAGGTGCGCCTTGGGAGTGACTGAGGGTGTGCCTGGAGTGTCTGGTGTGCCTGGCAGTGTTCGGAGTGTGCCGGGCAGTGTCTGAGTGTATGCCTGGCAGTGTCAGCGGTGTGCCTGGGAGTGTTGGGTGTGCCTGGGAGTGTTGGAGCGTTTATCAGGAGTGATAGAGGTACCTAGGAGTGTCAGAGGTGTGCCGAGTGTGAAGTGTGCCTGGGAGTGTCTGGGGTGTGCCTGGGAGTGTCAGGGGTGCCTGGGAGTGTCAAAGTGTGCCTGGGAGTGTCAGAGGTGTGCCTGGGAGTGTCAGGGGTTGTGCCAGGAGGTCGGCGGTGTGCCTGGGGTGTGGGGGTGTGCCTGGGAGTGTCAGAGGTGTGCCTGGGAGTGTCGTGAGTGTGCCTGGGGAGTGTCAGGGGTGTGCCTAGGTGTCAGAGGTGTGCCTGGGAGTGTCAGCTGTGTGCCTGGGGAGTGTCTGAGGTGCAAGTGTCAGGGGTGCCTGGGGAGTGTCAGAGGTGTGCCTGGGGTGTGAAGTGTGCCTGGGGGTGTCGGAGGTGTGCCTGGCAGTGTCGGAGGTGTACCTGGCAGTGTCAGCGGTGTGCCTGGGGTGTCAGAGGTGTACAAGGGAATGTCAGTGGTGCCTGGGGTGTCAAGGTGTGCCTGGGGTGTCAGTGGAGTACCGGAGTGTCAGAGATGTACCTAGTGTCAGAGGTGTGCCTGGGAGTGTCAGAGGTGTGCCGAGTGTCAGAGGTGTGCCTGGGAGTGTAGGAGGTGTGCCCGGGGTGTAAGTGTGCCTGGGGTGTCGGAGGTGTGCCTGGGGTGTCAGGAGGTGTGCCTGGGAGTGTCAGAGGTGTGCTCAGGGTGTCAAGTGTGCCTGGGGAGTGTCAGCAGTATGCCTGGGAGTGTCTGGGGTGTGCCTGGGGAGTGTCAGGGGTTGTGCAGGGGTGTCAGTGGTGTGCCTGGGGGTGTCAGAGGTGTACCAGGGAGTGTCAGAGGTGTGCCTGGGAGTGTGGGGTGTGCAGGGGTGTCAGTGTGCCTGGGGTGTTATGGATATGCCTGGGAGTGTCAGAGGTGTGCCCGGAGTGTTGGGGTGTGCCTGGGTGTGTCAGGAGGCGTGCCTGGGTGTCGGAGGTGTGCCTGGGGTGTAGAGTGTGCATGGGTGTCAGGGATGTGCTTGGGGTGTCGGAGGTGCCTGGGAGTGTCAGGGGTGTGCTTGGGAGTGTCAGAGGTGTGCCTGGGGTGTCAGCGGTGTGCCTGGGAGTGTCTGGGGTGTGCCTGAGAGTGTCAGAGGTGTGCCTGGGGTGTCAGAGGTGCACTTGAGGTGTCAGGGTGCGCCTGGTGACTGAGGTGTGCCTGGGGAGTGTCTGGGGTGTGCCTGGCAGTGTCTGAGGTGTGCAGGCAGTGTCTGAGGTGTGCCTGACAGTGTCAGCGGTGTGCCTGGGAGTGTCAGAGGTGTGCCTGGAGGTGTCAGAGGTGTGCCTGGGGAGTGTCAGAGGTGTGCCTGGAGTGTCAGAGGTGTACCATGGAGTGTCAGAGGTGTGCCTGGGGTGTCAGGGTGTGCCTGGGGAGTGTCAGAGGTGTGCCTGGGGAGTGTCAGAGGTGTGCCTGGAGGTGTCAGGGGTGTGCATGGAGTGTCAGTGGGTGCCTGGGGTGTCAGAGATTACTGGGGAGTGTCAGGGTGTACGAGGGAATGTCATTGGCGTGCCTAGGAGTGTCAGAGGTGTGCCTGGGGAGTGTCAGAGGTGTGCCTGGGGAGTGTCAGAGGTGTGCCTGGGGTGTCAGAGGTGTGCAGGGAGTGTCAGAGGTGTGCCTGGGAGTGTCAGTGTGCCTGTGAGTGTCTGGGTTGTATCTGGGGGTGTCAGGGGTGTGCACCAGGTGTCTGGTGTGCACCTGAGTGTCAGAGGTGTGCCTGGGGTGTCAGAGGTGTGCCTGGGGAGTGTCAGGGGTTGTGCCAGGGGTGTCAGTGGGTACCTGGGATGTCAGAGGTGTGCCTTGGGTGTCGGAGGTGTACATGGAGTGTCAGAGGTGTGCCTGGGGTGTCAGAGGTGATGAGCGTAAGAGGTGTGCCTGGGAGTGTCAGAGGTGTGCCTGGGGTGTCGGAGGTGTGCCTTGGAGTGTCAGAGGTGTGCTTGGGGAGTGTCAGAGGTGTGCCTGGGAGTGTCAGCTGTGTGCCTGGGGAGTGTCTGAGGTGTGCCTGGGTGTCAGAGGTGTGCCTGGGGTGTCGGAGGTGTGCCTGGGGTGTGAAGTGTGCCTGGGGTGTCGGAGTGTGCCTGGCAGTGTCGGAGGTGTGCCTGGCAGTGTCAGGTGTGCTTGGAGTGTCAGAGTGTGCAAGGGATGTCAGTGGAGTGCCTGGGGTGTGTCAGAGATGTGCCTGGGGTGTCAGAGGTGTGCCTGGGTGTCAGAGGTGTGCCTGGGGTGTCAGAGGTGTGCCTGGGGTGTTGGGGTGTGCCTGGGGTGTAAGAGGTGTGCCTGGAGGTGTCGGAGGTGTGCCTGGGGAGTGTCGGAGGTGTGCCTGAGTGTCAGAGGTGTGCCTGGGAGTGTCAGAGGTGTGCCTGGGGTGTGAGGTATATGGGGGTGTCTGAGGTGTGCCGGTGTCAGGAGGTGTGCACAGTGTCTGAGGGTGTGCCTGGGGTGACAGGTCCAGACCAGGGTGTCTGAGGTGTGCCTGGGTGTCAGAGGTGTGCCAGGGTGTCAGGGTGTGCCTGGAGTGTCGGGGTATGCCAGAGTGTCAGTGTGCCTGGGAGTCTCAAGGTGTGCCTGGGGTATCAGTGTACCTGCGAATATCGGAGGTTACCTGGGAATATCGGACTTGTGCAGGAAGTGTCAGAGTGCCTTAGAGTCTCAAGAGTGAACCAGGGAGTGTCAGAGGTAACTGGGAGTGTCAGGGTGAACCAAGGTGTCAGTGAAGGTACAAGTCTCAGGTGTGCACCTGGGTATCAGAGGTGTGCCTGGGAATATCGGAGGTGTGCAGGGAATATCAGGAGGTGTGCCTGGGGTGTCAGAGGTGTGCCTGGGAGTCAGAGGTGCAGAGGTGTCAGTGAAGTGCCAGAGTCTCAAAGGTGTGCCTGGGTATCAGAGGTGTAACTGGGAATATCGGAGGTGTACCTGGGAATATCAGGTGGCCTGGGAATATCAGTGTGCCTGGGGAGTGTCAGGGTGTGCAGGGGTGTGTCAGAGGTGTGCCTGGGGTGTCAGCTGTGTGCCTGGAAGTGTCAGAGGTGTGCCTGGGGGTGTCAGGGTGTGCCTGGGGTGTGGGCTGTCTTAGAGTGTGCCTGGGGTGTCAGAGGTGTGCCTAGTGTCAGAGGTGTGCCTTGGGTGTCAGGGTGTGGGGTGTCAGGTGTGCCTGGGGTGTCAGCTGTGTGCCTGGGGTGTCTGGGGTGTGCTGGGGAGTGTCAGAGGTGTGCCTGGCAGTGTCGAGGTGTGCCTGGGGAGTGTGAAGTGTGCCTGCAGAGTGTCGGAGGTGTGCCTGGCAGTGTCGGAGGTGTGCCTGGCAGTGTCAGCGGTGTGCCTGGGAGTGTCAGAGGTGTGCAAGGGAATGTCAGTGGGTGCCTGGGTCGGCGGTGTACCTGGGAGTGTCAGAGGTGTGCCTGGGGTGTCAGAGGTGTGCAAGTGTCGTGGGTGTGCCTGGGGTGTCAGAGGTGTGCCTGGGAGTGTCAGAGGTGTGCCTGGGAGTGTCAGCTGTGTGCCTGGGGAGTGTCTGGGGTGTGCCTGGGGTGTCAGGGGTGTGCCTGGGGGTGTCGGAGGTGTGCCTGGGAGTGTCGGAGGTGTGCCACCGCGGTGTCGGTGTGCCTGGGGAGTGTCAGGGTGTACAAGGGAATGTCAGTGGGTACCTGAGTGTCAAGGTGTGCCTGGGGTGTCAGTGGAGTACCTGGGAGTGTCGAGATGTGCCTGGGGAGTGTCAGAGTGTGCCTGGGAGTGTCAGAGGTGTGACTTGGGGTGTCAGAGGTGTGCCTGGGGAGTGTGGGAGGTGTGCCTGGGGTGTAAGAGTGTGCCTGGCAGTGTCGGAGGTGTGCCTGGGTGTCAGGAGGTGTGCCTGGGGTGTCAGAGGTGTGCTCAGGGAGTGTCAGAGGTGTGCCTGGGAGTGTCAGCAGTATGCCTGGAGTGTCTGAGGTGTGCCTGGGGTGTCAGGGTTGTACCAGGGAGTGTCAGTGGAGTGCCTGGGGAGTGTCAGGGGTGTGCCAGGGGAGTGTCAGAGGTGTACCTGGGGAGTGTCAGGGGTGTGCCAGGGAGTGTCAGTGGAGTGCCTGGGGTGTTATGAGATATGCTGGGAGTGTCAGGTGTGCCGGAGTGTTGAGGTGTGCCTGGGTGTGTCAGAGGCGTGCCTGGGGTGTCAGGGTGTGCCTGGGGGTGTAAGGAGGTGCATGGGGTGTCGGAGATGTGGCAGTGTGGAGGTGCAGGTGTCAGAGGTGTGCTTGGGAGTGTCAGAGGTGTGCCTGGGGTGTCAGCTGTGTGCAGGGAGTGTCTGAGGTGTGCCTGGGGTGTCAGAGGTGTGCCTGGGAGTGTCGGAGTGTGCCTGGGGTGTGAAGTGTGCCTGGAGTGTCAGGTGTACCTGGCAGTGTCGGAGGTGTGCCTGGGGTGTGAAGTGTGCCTGGGGTGTCAGAGGGTGTGCCTGGGGAGTGTCGTGGGTGTGCCTGGGGAGTGTCAGAGGTGTGCCTGGGAGTGTCAGAGTGTGCCTGGGAGTGTCAGCTGTGTGTGCCTGGGGAGTGTCTGAGGTGTGCCTGGGGTGTCAGGGGTGTACCTGGGTGTCGGAGGTGTGCCTGGGGTGTGAGGGGTGTGCCTGGGTGTCGGAGGTGTGCCTGCAGTGTCGGAGGTGTGCCTGGCAGTGTCAGCGGTGTGCCTGGGAGTGTCAGAGGTGTGCAAGGGAATGTCAGTGGAGTGCCTGGGGTGTCAAGGTGTGCCTGGGGTGTCAGTGGTGTGCCTGGGGGTGTCAGAGATGTGCCTGGGGTCAGGGTGTGCCTGGGGTGTCAGAGGTGTGCCTGGGGAGTGTCAGAGGTGTGCCTGGGAGTGTGGGAGGTGTGCCTGGGGTGTGAAGTGTGCCTGGGGTGTCGGGTGTGCCTGGGTGTCAGAGGTGTGCTCAGGAGTGTCAGAGGTGTGCCTGGGAGTGTCAGCAGTATGCCTGGGAGTGTCTGGAGGTGGCCCTGGGGAGTGTCAGGGTTGTGCCAGGGGAGTGTCAGTGGAGTGCCTGGGAGTCAGGGTGTGCCAGGGTGTCAGGGTGTGCCTGGGGAGTGTCAGGGGTGTGCCAGGGGTGTCAGTGGTGCCTGGGGTGTTATAGATATGCCTGGGGGTGTCAGAGGTGTGCCTGGGGTGTCAGAGGTGTACCTGGGTGTGTCAGAGGCGTGCCTGGGGTGTCGGAGGTGTGCCTGGGGGTGTAGAGTGTGCATGGGAGTGTCGGAATGTGCTGGGAGTGTCAGGAGGGTACCTGGGGAGTGTCAGAGGTGTGCTTGGGAGTGTCAGAGTGTGCCTGGGGAGTGTCAGCGGTGTGCCTGGGGTGTCTGGAGGTGTACCTGAGAGTGTCAGAGGTGTGCCTGGGAGTGTCAGAGGTGCATGAGGTGTCAGAGGTGCACTTGGGTGAGCTGGTGTGCCAAGTGTCTGGGGTGTCACAGTGTGCCTGGCGGTGTCGGAAGTGCCTGGCAGTGTCAGAGGTGTGCCTGGAGTGTCAGGGTGTGCCTGGAGTGTGTCAGAGGTGTGCCTGGGAGTGCGGAGGTGTGCTGGGAATGTCAGAGGTGTACTGAGGTGTCAGGAGTGTGCCTGGGGTGTCAGGGTGTGCCTGGGAGTGTCAGGAGGTGTGCCTGGGAGTGTCAGAGGTGTGCCTGGAGGTGTCAGGGGTGTGCCATGGAGTGTCAGTGGAGTGCCTGGGAGTGTCAGAGATGTGCCTGGGAGTGTCAGAGGTGTGCGAGATGTCATTGGCGTGCCTAGGAGTGTCAGAAGTGTGCCTGGGAGTGTCAGAGGTGTGCCTGGGAGTGTCAGAGGTGTGCCTGGGGTGAGGTGTGCCAGGGTGTCAGAGGTGTGCCGGTGTCGGAGGTGTGCCTGTGGGTGTCTGGGTTGTATCTGGGAATATCTGGGGGTGTGCAAGTGTCTGGGAGGTGTACCTGGGAGTGTCAGAGGTGTGCCTGGGGTGTCAGAGGTGTGCCTGGAGTGTCAGGGTTGTGCCAGGGGAGTGTGGTGGAGTGCCTGGGGTGTCAGAGGTGTGCCCTGGAGTGTCGGAGGTGTGCATGGAGTGTCAGAGGTGTGCCTGGCAGTGTCAGCGGTGTGCCTGGGGTGTCAGAGTTTGCCTGGGAGTGTCAGGGTGTGCCTGGGAGTGTCAGAGGTGAGCGTAGGGGTGTACCTGGGGAGTGTCAGGGTGTGCCTGGGGTGTCAGAGTGTGCAGCAGGTGTCAGGTGTGCTTGGGTGTCAGGGTGTGCCAGGGTGTCAGCTGTGTGCCTGGGGTGTGTCTGGGGTGTGCCTGGGGTGTCAGGGTGTGCCTGGGATGTCGGAGGTGTGCCTGAGTGTGAGAAGTGTGCCTGGGGTGTCAGGTGTGCCTGGCAGTGTCGGAGGTGTGCCTGGCAGTGTCAGCAGGGTGTGCCTGGGGTGTCAGGTGTGCAGGGGTGTCAGTGGAGTACCTGGTGTCAAGGTGTGCCTGGGGAGTGTCAGTGCTGTACCTGGGGGTGTCAGAGATGTACCAGGTGTCAGAGGTGTGCCTGGGAGTGTCAGGGAGGTGTGCCTGGGGAGTGTCAGAGGCAGTGTTGGAGTGTGCCTGGGGTGTAGAGGTGTGCCGGGTGTCAGGTGTGCCAGTGTCAGGTGTGCCTGGGGTGTCAGAGGTGTGCTCAGGGGTGTCAGGTGTGCCTGGGGTGTCAGGTATGCTGGGGTGTCTGGGGTGTGCCTGGGGGTGTCAGAGGTGTGCCTGGGGTGTCTGGGGTGTGCCTGGGGAGTGTCAGGGGTCAGACAGGGGTGTCTGGGAGTGTGCCTGGGGAGTGTCAGAGGTGTGCCAGGAGTGTCAGCGGTGTGCCAGTGTCAGGGGTATACCAGGAGTGTCAGTGAAGTACCTGGGAGTCTCAAGGTGTGCCTGGGAATATCGGAGGTGTACCTGCGAATATCAGGTACCTGGGAATATCGGACTTGTGCCAGGAAGTGTCAGAGGTGTGCCTTAGAGTCTCAAAGTGAACCAGGGGAGTGTCAGAGGATTGCAAGTGTCAGAGGTGAACCAAGGAGTGTCAGTGAGAGTACCGGAGTCTCAAAGGTGTGCCTGGGAGTATCAGAGTGTGCCTGGGAATATCAGAGTGTACCTGGGAATATCAGAGGTGTGCCTGGGAGTGTCAGGGTGTGCCTGGGAGTGTCAGGGTGTACCAGAGTGTCAGTGAAGTACCTGGGAGTCTCAAAGGTGTGCCTGGGAGTATCAGAGGTGTGACTGGGAATATCGGAGGTGTACCTGGGAATATCAGGTGTACCTGGGAATATCGGAGGTGTGCCTGGGGTGTCAGAGGTGTCGCTTGGGAGTGTCAGAGGTGTGCCTGGGAGTGTCGCTGTGTGCCTGGAAGTGTCAGAGGTGTGCCTGGGGTGTCAGGGTGTGCCTGGGGTGTCGGGCTGTGCCTGGGGTGTGGGGTGTGCCTGGGGTGTCAGAGGTGTGCCTGGGGTGTCGGAGGTGTGCAGGTGTAAGAAGTGTACCTGAGTGTCAGAGGTGTGCCTGGGGTGTCAGGGGTGTGCCTGGGAGTGTCAGAGGTGTGCTTGGGGTGTCAGGAGGTGTGCCGGAGTCAGTGTGTGCAGGTGTCTGGGGGTGTGGCTGGTGTCAGGGGTGTGCCTGGTGTCGGAGGTGTGCCTGGAGTGTGGGGTGTGCCTGGGTGTCAGGTGTGCCTGGCAGTGTCGGAGGTGTGCCTGGCAGTGTCAGCGGTGTGCCTGGGAGTGTCAGGGGTGTACAAGGGAATGTCAGTGGGTACCTGGGGGTGTCAAAGGTGTGCCTGGGAGTGTCAGTGGGTACCTGGGAGTGTCAGAGATGTGCCTGGGAGTGTCAGAGGTGTGCCCGGAGTGTCAGAGGTGTGCCTGGGAGTGTCAGAGGTGTGCCTTGGCAGGAGGTGTGCCTGGAGTGTAAGAGTGTACTGGCAGTGTCGGAGGTGTGCCTGGGGTGTCGGAGGTGTACCTGGGGTGTCAGGGTGTGCTCAGGGAGTGTCAGAGGTGTGCCTGGGGTAAGCGGATGCCTGGGGAGTGTCTGGGGTGTGCCTGGGAGTGTCAGGGTTGTGCAGGGGAGTGTCAGTGGAGTGCCTGGGAGTGTCAGAGGTGTGCCAGGGAGTGTCAGAGGTGTGCCTGGGGTGTCAGGGTGTGCCAGGGGTGTCAGTGGTGCCACGGGTGTTATAGATATGCCTGGGAGTGTCAGAGGTGTGCCTGGGGAGTGTTAGGGGTGTGCCTGGGTGTGTCAGAGGCGTGCCTGGGGTGTCGGGTGTGCCCTGAGTGTAAGGGTGTACATGGGGTGTCAGGATGTGCTTGGGGTGTCAGTGCCTTGGGTGTCAGAGGTGTGGCAGGTGTCAGAGGTGTGCAAGTGTCAGGGTGTGTGCCTGGGGAGTGTCTGGGGTGTGCCTGGGTGTCAGAGGTGTGCCTGGGGTGTCAGGGGTGTGCCTGGGAGTGTCAGAGGTGTGCCTGGAGTGTCGGAGGTGTGCCTGTGAGTGTCAGAGGTGTGCCAGGGATCAGTGGAGTGCCTGGGGTGTCAGAGGTGTGCCTGGGGGTGTCAGGGTGTGCCTGGGGAGTGTCAGAGTGTACCTTGGAGTGTCAAGTGTGCCAAGGAGTGTCAGAGGTGTGCCGGGGGTGTCAGGTGTACAGAAGTGTCAGGGGTGTGTCTGGAGAATATCTGGGGTGTGCTGGAAGTGTCAGAGGTGTGCCTGGGTGTCAGAGGTGAACCTGGGGAGTGTCAGAGGTGTGCCTGGGACTGTCAGGTTGTGCCAGGGGTGTCAGTGGAATGCCTAGTGTCAGAGGGTGTGCCTGGGAGTGTCAGGTGTACATGGAGTGTCAGAGGTGTGCCTGGCAGTGTCAGCGGTGTGCCTGGGGTGTGTCAGAGGTGTGCCTAGGGGTGTCTGAGGGTGTGCCTGGGGTGTGTGGGTGTGCCTGGGAGTGTCTGGTGTGCCTGGGGTATCAGAGTGCCAGGGGTGTCAGGGGTGCCTGGGGAGTGTGGGGGTGTGCCTGCGAGTGTGAGAGGTGCCTAGAGTGTCAAGGTGTGCAGGGGGTGTCAGGGGTGTGCCTGGAGTGTCTGGGGTGTGCCTGGGGTGTCTGGGGTGTGCCTGGGGAGTGTCTGGGAGGTGTGCCAGTGTCAGGAGGTGTGCCAGGGGTGTCAGAGGTGTGCCTGGGAGTGTCAGAGGTGTGCCTGTGGTATCGGAGGTTTACCTGGGAGTGTCAGGTTGTATGGGTGTCGGAGGACCTGGGGAGTGTCAGAGGGTGTGCCTGGGAGTATCAGAGGTGTGCCTGGGAGAGTCAGAGGTGTGCATGGGAATGTCAGGGGTATACAGGGAGTGTCAGTGAAGTACCTGGGAGTTTCAAGGTGTGCCTGGGGTATCAGGAGATGTGCCTGGGAATATCAGAGGTGTGCCTGGGAATATCAGGAGGTGTGCCAGGGAGAGTCAGAGGTGTGCCTGGGAGTCTCAGAGGTGAACCAGGGAGTGTCAGAGGAGTGCCAGGGATGTCAGTGAAGTACCTGGGAGTCTCAAGGTGTGCCTGGGAGTATCAGAGGTGTACCTGGGATTATCGGAGGTGTGCCTGGGGTGTCAGAGGTGTGCCTGGGGAGTGTCGGAGGTGTGCCTAGGAGTATCAGAGGTGTACTCTGGGAGTGTCGGGCGTGTGCCTGGGAGTGTCAGAGGTGTGCCTGGGAATGTCAGTGGGGTGCTTGGGGTGTCAGGGGTGTGCCTGGCAGAGGGTGTGCCTGGGAATGTGCGGAGGTGTGCCTGGGGTGTCACAGGAGTGCCGGATTGTCAGAGGTGTGCATGGTGTCAGAGGGTGTGCCTGGGAGTGTCAGAGATGTGCAAGTGTCAGAGGTGTGTCTGGGGTGTCGGACATGTACCCAAGTGTCAGAGTGTGCCAGGGGATGTCAGTGGGTGTTGGGAGTGTGAGGTGTGCCTGGGGTGTTGGGAGTGTGGCTTGGGTGTCAGGGGTGTGCCTGGGGTGTCAGAGGTGTGCCTGGGTGTGTCGGAGGTGTGCCTGGGTGTGAGAAGTGTTCCTGGGAGTGTCGGAGGTGTGCCTGGGTGTGGGAGGTGGACCTGGGTGTCAGCGGTGTGCCTGGGGAGTGTCAGAGTGTGCCAGGAATGTCGTGGAGTGCCTGGGGTGTCAAGGTGTGCCTGGGGTATCAGAGGTGTGCCTGAGTGTCAGAGGTGTACCTGGGAGTATCGAGGTGTACCTGAATTTCAGAGGTGTGCCTGAGTGTCAGGGGTGTGCCAGGGTGTCAGTGGGGAACCTGTGTCAGAGATGTGCAAGTGTCAGGAGGTATGCCAGTGTCGGAAGGTACCTGGGTGTCGGAAGGTGGGTGTGGGGTGTGTGGTGTCGGGTGTGCCTGGGGTGTTGGGGCTTGTGCCTGAGTGTCAGGGTGTGCTTGGGGTCAGAGGTGTGCCTGGGGTGTCAGCGGTGTGCCTGGGGGTGTCTGGGAGGTGTGCCTGGGGAGTGTCAGGTGGTGCATGGGTGTCAGGGGTGCTTGGGAGTGTCAGGGGTGCCTTGGGTGACTGAGGGTGTGCCTGGGGAGTGTCTGGGGTGTGCAAGGGAATCAGTGCAGGTGCCTGGGGTGTCAAGGTGTGCCTGGGGTGTCAGTGGAGTGCCTGGGTGTCAGAGATGTGCCTGGGGTGTCAGAGGGTGTGCCTGGGGTGTCAGAGGGGTGTGCCTGGGGTGTCAGGTGTGCCTGGGGTGTGGGAGGTGTGCCTGGGGTGTAGGTGTGCCTGGGGTGTCAGAGGTGTGCCTGGTGTCGGAGGTGTGCCTGGGAGTGTCAGGGTGTGCTCGGGATGTCAGAGTGTGCTGGGAGTGTCAGCGGTATGCCTGGGAGTGTCTGAGGTGTGCCTGGGAGTGTCAGGGTTGTGCCTGGGGTGTCAGGTGGAGTGCCTGGGGTGTGGAGGTGTGCCAGGGGTGTCAGAGGTGTGCCTGGGGTGTCAGGGGGTGTACCAGGGAGTGTCGGTGGAGTACCTGGGGTGTTATGGATATGCCAGGAGTGTCAGGGTGTGCCTGGGGAGTGTTAAGTGTGCCTGGGTGTGTCAGAGGTGTGCCTGGGGTGTCAGGTGTGCCTGGGGTGTAAGTGGCATGAGTGTCAGAGGTGCCTGGGGTGTCGGAGGTGCAGGTGTCAGAGTGTGGCAGGTGTCAGAGGTGTGCCTGGGGTGTCAGCTGTGTGCCTGGGAGTGTCTGGAGGTGTGCCTGGGGTGTCAGAGGTGTGCCGGGAGTGTCAGAGGTGTGCCTGGGAGTGTCAGGGGTGTGCCTGGGGAGTGTCAGGAGGTGTGCCTGGGAGTGTCAGGAGGTGTGCCAGGGTGTCAGTGTGGAGTACCTGGGAGTGTCAGAGGTGTGCCTGGGGGTGTCAGAGGTGTGCCTGGGGAGTGTCAGAGGTGTGTGGAGTGTCAGAGGTGTGCCTGAGTGTCAGAGGTGTGCCGGGAGTGTCGGGAGGTGTGCAAGTGTCAGGGTGTACCTGGGAATGTCTGGGGTGTACCTGGAGTGTCTGAGGTGTACCTAGTGTCAGAGGTGCCTGGGAGTGTCAGAGGTGTGCCTGGGATGTCAGGGTTGTACCAGGGAGTGTCAGTGGAGTGCCTGGGAGTGTCAGAGGTGTGCCTGGGGTGTCAGGTGTGCATGGAGTGTCAGAGGTGTGCCTGGGAGTGTCAGAGGTGTGCCGAGTGTCAGAGGTGTGCCTGGGAGTGTCGGGGTGTGCCTGGGGTGTCTGAGGTGTGCCTGGGAGTGTCTGAGAGGTGTGCCTGGGGTGTCAGAGGAGTGCCAGGGGAGTGTCACAGGAGTGCCTGGAGTGTGAAGGTGTGCCTGCAGTGTGAAGGTGTGCCTAGAGGTGTCTGGGGTGTGCCAGGGGTGTCAGAGGTGTGCTTGGGTGTCTGAGGGTGTGCCTGGGGTGTCTGGAGGTGTGCCTGGGGTGTCAGGGGAGCCAGGGTGAGAGGGTGTGCCTGGGGTGTCAGAGGTGTGCCAGGGGTGTCTGGGGTGTGCCTGGGTGTCAGGTGTGCCAGGGGGTGTCAGAGGTGTGCCTGGGGAGTGTCAGGGGTGTGTGTGGTGTCAGGAGGTTTGCTGCAGGAGTGTCAGAGTTGTACATGGGGTGTCGGAGGCGGACCTGGGGTGTCAGAGGGTGTGCCTGGGAGTATCAGAGGTGTACCTGGGAGAGTCAGAGGTGTGCCATGGAATGTCAGGGGAGTATACCAGAGTGTCAGTGAAGTGCCAGTTTCAAAGGTGTGCCTGGAATTATCGAGATGTGCGAATGTCAGTGTGCCTGGGAATATCGGAGTGTACCAGGAGTGTCAAGGTGTGCCTGGGAGTCTCAGAGGTGTACCAGGGGAGTGTCAGAGGTACCAGGGTGTCAGTGAGTACCTGGGAGTGTCAAAGGTGTGCCTGGGAGTATCAGGAGTGTACCTGGGATTATCAGGTGTGCCTGGGGTGTCAGAGGTGTGCCTGGGGAGTGTCGGAGGTGTGCCTGGGGTGTCAGAGGTGTATCTGGGGAGTGTCAGGGGTGTGCCTGGGGTGTCAGAGGTGTGCCTGGGAATGTCAGTGGGGTGCTTGGGGTGTCAGAGGTGTGCCTGGCAGGTGTTGCCTGGGATGTCGGAGGTGTGCCTGGAGTGTCAGGTGCCTGGGATTGTCAGAGGTGTACCTGGCAGTGTCAGAGGTGTGCCTGGGAGTGTCAGAGATGTGCCTGGGGAGTGTCAGAGGTGTGTCTGGGGAGTGTGGGACATGTACCTGGGAGTGTCAGAGGTGTGCCAGGGAATGTCAGTGGAGGGGAGTGTGAGAGGTGTGCCAGTGTTAGAGGTGTGGCAGGTGTCAGAGGTGTGCCTGGGGTGTCTGAGGTGTGCCTGGGTGTGTCGAGGTGTACCTGGGGTGTGAGAATGTGCCTGGGAGTGTCAGGAGGTGTGCTTGGGTGTCAGGAGGTGGACCTGGCAGTGTCATGGTGTACCTGGAGTGTCAGAGGGTGCACAGGAATGTCAGTGGAGTGCCTGGGATGTCAAGGGGTGTACCTGGGAGTATCAGGGTGTGTGCCTGGGAGTGTCAGAGGTGTGCCTGGGGTTGTCAGGGTGTGCCTGGGGTGTCAGAGGTGCCTGGGGTGTCAGGGGTGTGCCAGGGGAGTGTCAGTGGAGTACCTGGGAGTGTCAGAGATGTGCCTGGGGTGTCAGAGGTATGCCTGGGGTCGGAGAGTGCCTGGGGAGTGTCGGAAGGAGGTGCTGCAAGTGTAGAGTGTACTTGTGGAGTGTCGGAGGTGTGCCAGTGTTGGGGCTGTGCAAGTGTCAGAGGTGTGCTTGGAGTGTCAGAGGTGTGCCTGGGGTGTCAGCGGTGTGCGCGAGTGTCTGAGGTGTGCCTGGGAGTGTCAGAGGTGTGCCTGGGAGTGTCAGAGGTGCTTGGGAGTGTCAGAGGTGCACCTTGGGTGACTGGGGTGTCCTGGGGTGTCTGAGGCTGGCAGTGTCAGAGGTGTGCCGGGCAGTGTCAGAGTGTATGCCTGGCAGTGTCAGCGGTGTGCCTGGGGTGTGGGTGTGCCTGGAGTGTTAGACGTTTATCAGGGGAGTGACAGAGGTGTGCCTGGGAGTGTCAGAGGTGTGCCTGGGGTGTGAGATGTGCCTGGGGAGTGTCTGAGGTGTGCCTGGGGTGTCAGAGGTGTGCCTGCGAGTGTCAAGGGTGTGCCTGGGGTGTCAGGTGTGCCTGGGGTGTCAGGTGTGCCTGGGAGTGTCGGCGGTGTGCCTGGGGTGTAGAGTGTGCGTGGGGTGTCAGAGGTGTGCCTGGGGAGTGTCGTAGGTGTGCCTGGGGTGTCAGAGGTGTGCCTAGGGAGTGTCAGAGGTGTGCCTGGGGTCAGCTGTGTGCCTGGGGAGTGTCTGAGGTGCCTGGGGTGTCAGGGGTGTGCCTGGGAGTGTCGGAGGTGTGCCTGGGGTGTGAGAAGTGTGCCTGGGTGTCAGGTGTGCCTGGCAGTGTCAGGTGTGCCTGGGCAGTGTCAGCGGTGTGCCTGGGAGTGTCAGAGGTGTGCAAGGATGTCAGTGGAGTGCCTGGGAGTGTCAAGGTGTGCCTGGGGTGTCAGTGGTGCCTGGGGTGTCAGAGATGTGCCTGGGAGTGTCAGAGGTGTGCCTGGGGAGTGTCAGAGGGTGTGCCTGGGAGTGTCAGAGGTGTGCTCCGAGTGTCGGAGGTGTGCCTGGGGTGTAGAGAGTGGCCTGAGGGGTGTCGGAGGTGTGCTGAGGGTGTCGGAGGTGTGCCTGGGGAGTGTCAGAGGTGTGCTCAAGTGTCAGAGTGTGCCTGGGGTGTCAGCAGATACCAGGAGTGTCTGGGTGTGCCTGGGGGTGTCAGGGTTGTGCCAGAGTGTCAGTGGGTGCCTGGGAGTGTCAGGGGTGTGCTGGGGAGTGTCAGAGGTGTGCAGGTGTCAGGGGTGCCAGAGTGTCAGTGGGTGCCTGGGGTGTGTAGATATGCCTGGGGTGTCAGAGGTGTGCCTGGGGTGTTGGGGTGTGCCTGGGTGTGTCAGGGCGTGCCTGGGGTGTCGGAGGTGTGCCTGGGGAGTGTGGGGTGTGCATGGGGTGTCGGAGATGTGCTTGGGGAGTGTCAGGAGGGTACTGGGGTGTCAGAGGTGTGCCTTGGGAGTGTCAGAGGTGTGCCTGGGGTGTCAGCGGTTGTGCAAGTGTCTGGGGTGTGCATGAGGTGTCAGAGGTGTGCCTGGGTGTCAGAGTTGCAGGGTGTCAGGTTGCACCTGGTGACTGGGGTGTGCCTGGGGTCTGGGGTGTGCCTGGTGTCTGGGGTGTGCCAGGCGGTGTCTGGGGTGTGCCTGACGGTGTCGGTGTACCTGGGGTGTCAGAGGTGTGCCTGGGGTGTCAGAGGTGTGCCTGGGGAGTGTCAGAGGTGTTCTGGGAGTGTCAGAGACCTTATGGAGTGTCAGAGGTGTGCCTGGGTGTCAGAGGTGTGCCTGGGGTGTCAGGAGGTGTGCCCAGGGTGTCAGAGGTGTGCCTGGAGGTCAGGGTGTACCATGGGTGTCAGTTAGTGCCAGGGAGTGTCAGAGATGTGCTAGGGTGTCAGGGGTGTACGAGGGAATGTCATTGGCGTGCCTGGGAGTGTCAGGGAGTGTGCCTGGGGTGTCAGGAGGTGTGCCTGGGGTGTCAGAGGTGTGCCTGGGGTGTCAGAGGTGTGCCAGGGGTGTCAGGGTGCCTGGGGTGTCAGGAGGTGTGCCTGTGAGGTGTCTGGGTTGTATCTGGGAATATCTGGGGTGTGCCTGGGGTGTCTGAGGTGTGCCTGGTGTCAGAGGTGTGCCTGGGGTGTCAGAGGTGTGCCTGGGGTTGTACCAGGGAGTGTCAGTGGGTGCCTGGGGTGTCAGGTGTACCTTGGGTGTCGGAGGTGTGCATGTCAGAGGTGTGCCTGGGGTGTCAGGGTGAGGCGTAAGAGTGTGCCTGGGTGTCAGAGGGTGTGCCTGGGGAGTGTCAGGTGTACCTTGGGTGTCAGAGGTGTGCCTGGGGTGTCTGAGGGTTTGCCTGGCAGTGTCAGAGTGTGCTGGGCGGTGTCTGATGTATGCCTGGGAGTGTCAGCGGTGTACCTGGGGAGTGTCAGGTGTGCCTGGGAGTAGAGTTTATCAGGGGTGACAGAGGTACCTAGGAGTGTCAGAGGTGCAAGTGTGAGGTGTGCTTGCAGTGTGCAGGGTGTGCAAGTGTCGGGGTGTGCCTGCGGTGTCAAGATGTGCCTGGGGTGTCAGGAGGTGTGCCTGGGGTGTCAGGTGTGCCTGCGTCGGTGTGCCGGTGCAAGTGTGCTCAGAGGTGCCTGGGGTGTGTGGTGTGCCTGGGGTGTCAGAGGTGTGTAGGTGTCAGAGGTGTGCCTGGGGTGTCAGCTGTGTGCCTGGGAGTGTCTGGGGTGTGCCTGGGGTGTCAGAGGTGGCCTGGGGTGTCAGGTGTGCCGGGAGTGTCAGAGGAGGCGACCTGGGAGTGTCGAGGGTGTGCCTGGGGTGTCGGAGTGTGCCTGGGAGTGTCAGAGGTGTTGCCTGGGGTGTCGGAGGTGTACAGGGGTGTCAGTGGGTGCAAGTTGTCAAGGGTGTGCCTGGGGTGTCAGTGGGTGCCAGGGTGTCAGGAGGTGTGCAAGTTGTCAGAGGTGTGGCTGGGGTGTCCAGGGAGTTCAGGTGTCAGGTGTTGCTTGCAAGTGTGTGGGAGCTGAGGTGTAAGGGGGTGTGCTCAGGTGTCGAGTTGTGCTGGATGTCAGGTGTGCCTGGGGTGTCAGAGGTGTGCTTGGGGAGTCAGAACAGGTGTGCGGTACCTGGGAGTGTCAGGGTGTGCCTGGGGTGTCAGGGGTTGTGCCAGGGAGTGTCAGTGGTGTGCCTGGGAGTGTCAGAGGTGACCTGGGAGTGTCAGAGGTGTGCCTGGGGTGTCAGAGGTGTGCCAGGGAGTGTCAGTGGTAGTGTTTTGGGGTGGTTGTGCAAGGTGTTAGAGGTGGCACTGGTGTGTCAGGGCTTTGCAGTTATGGGAGTGTCTGGCAGAGTGTGGGGTGTGCATGGGGTGTCCTGGATGTCGGATGTGCCTAGGGTGTCAGAGGGTGTGGCAGGGTTTCAGAGGTGTGCCTGGGGTGTCAGCGGTGTGCTGGAGTGTCTGGGGTGTGCATGGGGAGTGTCAGGGGTGCCTGGGGTGTGAGGTGTGCTTGGGGGTGTCAGGGGTTGTGCTTGTGACTGGGGTGTGCCTGGGGTGTCTGAGGGTGTGCCTGGGAGTGTCTGGGGTGCTGGTGTCTGGGGTGTGCCTGACAGGGTGTCGTGGTGTGCCTGGGGTGTGGGGTGTGCCTGGGGTGTCAGAGGTGTGCCTGGGAGTGTCAGGGTGTTCTGGAGTGTCAGAGGTGCCTGGAGTGTCAGAGGTGTACTGGAAGTGTCAGGGTGTGTCCTGAGTGTCAGAGGTGTGCCTGGGTGTCAGGTTTGTGCCTGGAGAGGTCAGGGTGTGCCATGGAGTGTCAGTGGGTGCCTGGGGATTGTCAGAGATGTGCCTGGGGAGTGTCAGAGGTGTGCAGGGGATGTCATTGGCGTGCCTGGGGTGTCAGAAGTGTGCCTGGGGTGTCAGAGGGTGTACCTGGGGAGTGTCAGAGGTGTACCTGGGGAGTGTCAGAGGTGTACAGGGAGTGTCAGAGGTGTACAGAGTGTCAGGTGTACCTGTGAGTGTCTGGGTTGTATCTGGGAATATCACAGAATTGCTGGGGAGTGTGTACCGGTGTCAGAGGTGTGCAGGGTGTACAGAGTGTCAGGGTTGTACATGGGAGTGTCAGTGGGTACCTGGGGTGTCAGAGGTGTGCAGCAGGTGTCGGAGGTGTGCATGGAGTGTCAGGTGTGCCTGGGGTGTCAGGGTGGGCGTAAGGGCTGGAGTGTCAGAGGTGTGCCTGGGGTGTCAGGTGTGCCTTGGAGTGTGTCAATGCCTGGGGTGTCTGGGGTTTGCCTGGCAGTGTCGGAAGTGTGCCGGGCAGTGTCTGATGTATGCCTGGCAGTGTCAGCGGTGTGCCTGAGTGTTAGCAGGTGTGCCTGGGAGTGTTGGAGCGTTTATCAGGGAGTGACAGAGGTACCTAGGAGTGTCAGAGGTGTGCCTGGGGTGTGAAGTGTACCTGGGAGTGTCTGGGTGTACCTGGGGTGTCAGAGGTGTGCCTGCAGAGTGTCAAAGGTGTGCCTGGGGTGTCAGGGTGCAAGTGTCAGGGGTGTGCCTGGGGTGTCGTGGTGCCAGTTAAGGGTGTGGTGGGATCAGGTGTACCTGGGGTGTGTGGGTGTGCCTGGGGTGTCAGAGGTGTGCTTGGGGTGTCAGGGTGTGCCTGGAGTGTCAGCTGTGTGCCTGGGAGTGTCTGGTGTGCCTGGGGTGTCAGGGGTGTGCCTGGGGTGTCGGAGGTGTGCCTGGGGTGTGAAGTGTGCCTGGGGTGTCGAGGTGTACCTGGCAGTGTGAAGTGCCTGGCAGTGTCAGCGGTGTGCCTGGGAGTGTCAGAGGTGTACAGGGAATGTCAGTGGGTGCCTGGGAGTGTCAAGGGGTGTACCTGGGGTGTCAGTGGAGTGCCAGAATTGTGTGCCTGGGGTGTCAGAGGGGTGTGCCTGGGGTGTCAGAGGTGTGCAGGTCAGAGGTGTGCCTGGGGTGGGAGGTCTGGGGTGTGGGGAGTGTACCTGGGGTGTCAGTGCCTGGGTGTCAGGTGTGCCTGGGGGTGTCAGAGGTGTGCTCAGGGTGTCAGAAGTGTGCCTGGGGTGTCAGCGGAATGCCTGGGAGTGTCTGGGGTGTGCCTGGGAGTGTCGGGGTTGCCAGGGGAGTGTCAGTGGAGTACCTGGGAGTGTCAGGGTGTGCTAGGGAGTGTCAGAGGTGTACCTGGAAGTGTCAGGGGTGTGCAGGGAGTGTCAGTGGAGTACCTGGGAGTGTTTTATAGAGGTGTCAGAGGTGTACCTGGGGTGGGGTGTGCCTGGGTGTGTCAGAGGCGTGCCTGGGGTGTGGAGGTGTGCCTGGGGTGTAGAGTGTGCATGGGGAGTGTCGGAGATGTACTTGGGGTGTCGGTGCCTGGGGTGTCAGAGGTGTGGGGTGTCAGAGGTGTGCCTGGGGATGTCAGCGGTGTGCCTGGGATGTCTGGGGTGTGCATGAGGTGTCAGAGGTGTGCCTGGGTGTCAGGAGGTTCACTTGAGGGTGTCAGAGTGCACCTTTGGTGACTGGTGTGCCTGGGAGTGTGGTGTGCCTGGCAGTGTCTGGGGTGTGCAGGCAGTGTCTGGGGGTGTACCTGACGGTGTCAGCGGTGTGCCTGGGGAGTGTCAGAGGTGTGCCTCGGGTGTCAGAGGTGTGCCTGGGGAGTGTTAGAGGTGTTCCTGGGGTGTCAGAGGTGTGCCATGGGTGTCAGAGGTGTGCCTGGGGGTGTCAGAGGTGGCCTGGGGTGTCAGAGGGCAAGTGTCAGAGGTGTGCCTGGAGGTCAGGGGTTGCCATGGGTGTCAGTGGGTGCCTGGGGTGTCAGGATGTGCCAGGTGTCGGGGGTGTGCAGGATGTCGTTGGGCGTGCCTGGGTGTCAGAGTGTGCCTGGGTCAGAGGTGTGCGGAAGTTGGCGGTGTGCCTGAGGGTGTCAGGAGGTGTGCCAGGGGTGTCAGAGGTGTGCCTGGGGTGTCGGGTGTGCCTGTGGTGTCTGGGTTGTATCTGGGAATATCTGGGGTGTGCCTGGAGTGTCTGAGGTGTACCTGGGGGTGTCAGAGGTGTGCCTGGGGTGTCAGAGGTGTGGCCTGGGGGTGTCAGGGTTGTACCAGGGAGTGTCAGTGGGTACCTGGGAGTGTCAGAGTGTGCATCAGGTGTCAGGAGGTGTGCATGGGTGTCAGAGGTGTGCATGAGTGTCAGAGGTGAGCGTGGGGTGTGCCGGAAGTGTCAGAGGTGTGCAAGTTGTCAGGTGGTGCACCTGGGTGTCAGAGTTGACGGGAGTGTCAGAGGTGTGCCTGGGAGTGTCGGCTGTGTGCCTGGAGTGTCTGGGGTGCCTGGGAGTGTCAGGAGGTGTGCCTGGGGTGTCAGGAGTGTGCCTGGGTGTGAGGTGTGCCTGGGGTGTCAGGTGTCTGGCAGTGTCAGAGTGTGCCTGGCAGTGTCAGCGGTGTGCTTGGGTGTCAGAGTGTGCAAGGGAATGTGTGAGTGCCTGGGGAGTGTCAAATGCCTGGGGTGTCAGTGCAGTACCTGGGGTGTCAGAGATGCCTGGAGTGTCAGGGTGTGCCTGGGAGTGTCAGAGGTGCCTGGGGTGTCAGAGGTGTGCCTGGTGTTGGAGGTGTGCCTAGGGTGTGAAGTGGCAAGTGTGGAGGTGTGCCTGGGTGTCAGAGGTGTGCCTGGGAGTCCAGAGGTGTGCTCAGAGTGTCAGAGGGTGTGCAGAGTGTCAGGAGCGGTGTCTGAGGGTGTGCTTGGAGTGTCAGAGGTGTGCCTGGGGGTGTCTGGGGTGTGCCTGGGGTGTGGGGTCAGACCAGGGAGTGTCTGAGGTGTGCCTGGGAGTGTCAGGGGTGTGCCAGGGAGTGTCAGAGGTGTGCCTGGGGGTGTCAGGTGTATGCCAGGGGTGTCAGTGAAGTTGCCTGGGGTCTCAAGGTGTGCCTGGATCAGTGCTGCGAATATCGGAGGTTACCTGGGAATATCGGACTTGTACCAGGAAGTGTCAGAGGTGTACCTTAGAGTCTCAAAAGTGAACCAGGGGTGTCAGAGGTAACTGGGGTGTCAGAGGTGAACCAAGGGTGTCAGTGGGGCCTGGAGTCTCAAAGTGTACCTGGAGTATCAGAGGTGCAGAGATATCGGAGGTGTGCAGGGATATCAGGAGGTGTACCTGGGTGTGGAAGTGTACTCAGGTGTACCAGAGAGTGTCAGTGAAGTGCCTGGGAGTCTCAAGGGTGTGCCTGGGGTATCAGAGGTGTAACTGGGAATATCGGAGGTGTACCTGGGAATATCAGGTGTGCCTGGGAATATCAGTGCCTGGGAGTGTCAGAGGTGTGGGAGTGTCAGAGGTGTGCCTGGGAGTGTCAGCTGTGTGCCTGGAGTGTCAGAGGTGTGCCTGGGGTGTCAGAGTGTGCCTGGGGTGTCGGGCTGGCCTGGGGTGTAAGGAGGTGTGCCTGGGGTGTCAGGGGTGTGCCTGGGAGTGTCGGAGGTGTGCAGCAGGTGTCAGGGTGTGTAGGGTGTGGGGGTGTGCCTGGGGTGTGGCTGTGTGCCTGGGGTGTCTGAGGGTGTGCCTGGGGTGTCAGAGGTGTGCCTGGCAGGTGTCAGGAGGTGTGCCTGGGGTGTGAGAGTGTGCCTGCAGTGTCGGAGGTGTGCCTGGCAGTGTCAGAGGTGCCTGGCAGTGTCAGCGGTGTGCCTGGGAGTGTCAGAGGTGTACAGGGAATGTCAGTGGGTGCCAGTGTCGGCGGTGTGCCTGGGAGTGTAAAGTGTGCCTGGGGTGTGGGAGCCTGGGGAGTGTCGTAGGTGTGCCTGGGAGTGTCAGAGGTGTGCTTGGGGGTGTCAGAGGTGTGCCTGGGAAGTCAGCTGTGTGCCTGGGGTGTGGGGTGTGCTGCCTGGGGTGTCAGGGGTGTGCCTGCAGTGTCGGAGGTGTGCCTGGGGAGTGTGAGAGGTGTGCCTGGGGTGTCGGTGTGCCTGGGTGTTGGAGGTGTGCCTGTGTACTTGGTGTGCCTGGGGTGTCAGGGTGTACAGAGATGTGGGTGCCTGGGGTGTCAAGGGGTGTGCCGGTGTCAGTGGAGTGCCTGGGATGTCAGAGATGTGCCTGGGTGTCAGGTGTGCCTGGGGTGTCAGAGGTGTGCCTGGGGTGTCAGAGGTGTGCCTGGGTGTAGGAGGTGTGGGTGGGAAGTGTGCCTGTGTCGGGTGTGCCTGGGGAGTGTCGGAGGTGTGCCTGGGGAGTGTCAGAGGTGTGCTCAGGAGTGTCAGAGGTGTGCCTGGGAGTGTCAGCAGGTATGCCTGGGAGTGTCTGAGGTGTGCCTGGGAGTGTCAGGGTTGTGCCAGGGAGTGTCAGTGGAGTGCCTGGGGTGTCAGAGGTGTGCCAGGGGTGTCAGAGGTGTGCCTGGGGTGTCAGGGGTGTGCAGGGAGTGTCAGTGGAGTACCTGGGAGTGTTATAGATATGCCTGGAGTGTCAGAGGTGTGCCTGGGAGTGTTGGGGTGTGCCTGGGTGTGTCAGAGGCGTGCCTGGGGAGTGTCGGAGGTGTGCCTGGGGTGTAAGAAGTGTGCATGGGGTGTCGGAGATGTGCTTGGGGTGTCGGAGGAGTACCTTGGAGTGTCAGAGGTGTGCTTGGGGTGTCAGAGGTGTGCCTGGGGTGGCTGTGTGCCTGGGGAGTGTCTGAGGGTGTGCCTGGGGTGTCAGAGGTGTGCCTGGCAGTGTCGGAGGTGTGCCTGGGGTGTGAGAGTGTACCTGCAGGTGTCGGGGTGTGCCTGGCAGTGTCAGAGGTGTGCCTGGCGGTGTCAGCGGTGTGCCTAGTTAATGAGGGTGTACAAGGGGAATGTCAGTGGGGTGCCTGGGGTGTCAAGGTGTGCCTGGGGTGTCAGTGGAGTACCTGGGGTGTGACGGTGTGCCTGGGGTGTAAGAAGTGTGCCTGGGGAGTGTCAGGGTGTGCCTGGGGTGTCGTGGGTGTGCCTGGGGTGTCAGAGGTGTGGGGAGTGTCAGAGGTGTGCCTGGGGAGTCAGCTGTGTGCCTGGGGTGTCTGAGGTGTGCCTGGGAGTGTCAGGGGTGTGCCTGGGAGTGTCGGAGGTGGCACCTGGGGAGTGTCAGGGTGTGCCTGGGAGTGTCGGGTGTGCCGCAGTGTCAGGTGTGCCTGGCAGTGTCAGCGGTGTGCCTGGGGAGTGTGGGGTGTGCAGGGGTGTCAGTGGGTGCCTGGGGTGTCAGAGTGTGTGCCTGGGGTGTCAGTGGGTGCCTGGGGTTTCAGAGATGTGCCTGGGGTGTCAGGGGAGGGTGCCTGGGGTGTCAGAGGTGTACCTGGGTGTCAGAGGTGTGCTCAGGGTGTCAGGGGTGTGCCTGGGAGTGTCAGGTGTGCCTGGGAGTGTCAGAGGTGTTCTAGGGGTGTCAGAGGTGTGCCTGGGAGTGTCAGCGGTATGCCTGGAGTGTCTGAGGTGTGCCTGGGGAGTGTCAGGGTTGTGCAGGGGAGTGTCGTGGGTGCCTGGGGTGTCAGAGGTGTGCCAGGGAGTGTCAGAGGTGTGCACTAGTGTCAGGGGTGTGCCAGGGAGTGTCAGTGGAGTGCCTGGGAGTGTATAGATATGCCGGGAGTGTCAGAGGTGTGCCTGGGAGTGTTAGAGGTGTGCCTGGGTGTGTCGGAGGCGTGCCTGGGGGTGTCGGGTGTGCCTGGTGTAAGAAGTGTGCATGGGGAGTGTCGAGGATGTGCTTGGGAGTGTCGGGAGGTGCCTGGGGTGTCAGAGGTGTGCCTGGGGGTGTCAGAGTGTGCACCAGGTGTCAGCGGTGTGCCTGGGGTGTCAGGGGTGTGCCTGGAGTGTCAGAGGTGTGCCTGGGGTGTCAGAGGTGCCTTGGAGGAGTGTCAGAGGTGCACCTTGGGGTGACTGGGGTGTGCCTGGGGTGTCTGGGGTGTGCCTGGGGTGTCTGAGGTGTGCCTGGGTGTCTGAGGTGTGCTGACAGTGTCAGAGGTGTGCCTGGGAGTGTCAGGGGTGTGCCTGGGAGTGTCAGAGGTGTGCCTGGGTGTCAGAGGTGTGCCTGGGAGTGTCAGAGGTGTGCCATGGGTGTCAGGTGTGCCTGGCAGTGTCAGCAGGTGTGCCTGGGTGTCAGGGGTGTGCAAGGGAATGTCAGTGGAGTGCCTGGGGTGTCAAGGTGTGCCTGGGGTGTCAGTGGGTACCTGGGAGTGTCAGAGATGTCGCCTGGGGTGTCAGAGGTGTGCCTGGGGTGTCAGAGGTGTGCCTGGGAGTGTCAGAGGTGTGCCTGGGGTGTGGAGGTGTGCCTGGGGTGTGAGGTGTGCCTGGCAGTGTCAGGTGTGCCTGGGTGTCGGAGGTGTGCCTGGGGAGTGTCAGAGGTGTGCTCAGGGGTGTCAGAGGTGGCCCTGGGGTGTCAGCGGTATGCCTGGGAGTGTCTGGGGTGTGCCTGGGGAGTGTCAGGGTTGTGCCAGGGGTGTGGTGGTGCCTGGGGAGTGTCAGGTGTGCCAGGGTGTCAGAGGTGTGCCTGGGGTGTCAGGGGTGTGCCAGGGAGTGTCAGTGGAGTGCCTGGGTGTTATGGATATGCTGGGTGTCAGAGGTGGCCTTGGAGTGTTAGAGGGTGTGCCTGGGTGTGTCAGAGGCGTGCCTGGGGAGTGTGGGGTGTGCCTGGGGTGTGGGGGTGTGCATGGGGTGGTCAGGGATGTGCTTGGGTGTCAGGAGGTGCCTTGGAGTGTCAGAGGTGTGCTTGGAGTGTCAGAGGTGTGCCTGGGAGTGTCAGCTGTGTGCCTGGGGTGTCTGAGGTGTGCCTGGGGTGTCAGAGGTGTACTGGCAGTGTCAGGTGTGCCGGGGTGTGAGGGTGCCTGAGTGTCGGGGTGGCCTGGCAGTGTCAGGTGTGCCTGGCAGTGTCAGCGTGTGCCTGGGGTGTCAGAGGTGTGCAAGGGATGTCAGTGGAGTGCCTGGGAGTGTCAAGGTGTGCCTGGGGTGTCAGTGGAGTACCTGGGGTGTCGGCGGTGTGCCTGGGAGTGTAAGTGTGCCTGGGGTGTCAGAGGTGTGCCTGGGAGTGTCGTAGGTGTGCCTGAGGTGTCAGAGGTGTGCCTGGGGTGTCAGAGGTGTGCCTGGGAGAGTCAGCTGTGTGCCTGGGAGTGTCTGGGGTGTGCCTGGGGTGTCAGTGTGCCTGGAGTGTCAGGTGTGCCTGGGGAGTGTGAAAGTGTGCCTGGGGGTGTCAGGTGTGCCTGGCAGTGTCAGGTGCCTGGCAGTGTCAGCGGTGTGCCTGGGGAGTGTCAAGGTGTGCCTGGGGTGTCAGTGGGTACTGTGGGAGTGTCAGAGATGTGCCTGGGGTGTAGGTGTGCCTGGGGTGTCAGGGGTGTGCCTGGGGAGTGTCAGAGGTGTGCTGGGGGTGTGGGAGGTGTGCCTAGTGTAAGAGTGTGCCTGGGGTGTCGGAGGTGTGCCTGGGAGTGTCAGGTGTGCCTGGGAGTGTCAGAGGTGTTCTCGGGAGTGTCAGAGGTGTGCCTGGGTGTCAGCGGTATGCCTGGGGAGTGTCTGGGGTGTGCTGGGAGTGTCAGGGGTTGTACCAGGGGAGTGTCAGTGGAGTGCCTGGGGTGTCAGAGGTGTGCAGGGGTGTCAGGGTGTGCCTGGGGAGTGTCAGGGTGTGCAAGTGTCAGTGGTGCAGTGTGTAGATATGCCTGGGAGTGTCAGAGGTGTGCCTGGGAGTGTTAGAGGTGTGCCTGGGTGTGTCAGGCGTGCCTGGGGTGTCAGGTGTGCCTGGGGAGTGTAAGGGGTGACATGGGGTGTCAGATGTGTGGGGAGTGTCGGAGGTACCTGGGGTGTCAGGGTGTGCTTGGGGTGTCAGGGTGTGCCTGGGGTGTCAGCGGTGTGCCTGGAGTGTCTGAGGTGTGCAGAGTGTCAGAGGTGTGCTGGGGTGTCAGAGTGCATGAGAGTGTCAGGGGTGCACCTTGGGTGACTGAGGTGTGCCTGGAGTGTCTCAGGTGTGCCTGGCAGTGTCTGGTGTGCCTGGCGGTGTCTGGTGTGCCTGACAGTGTCAGCGGTGTGCCTGGGGAGTGTGGTGTGTCTGTGGGTGTCAGAGGTGTGCCTGGGGGTGTCAGGGGTGTGCCTGGGGTGTCAGAGGTGTGCCATGGAGTGTCAGAGGTGTGCCTGGGGAGTGTCAGAGGTGTGCCTGGGAGTGTCAGAGGTGTGCCTGGGGTGTCAGAGGTGTGCCTGGGTGTCAGGGGGTGTGCCATGGGTGTCAGTGGAGTGCAGGAGTGTCAGAGATGTGTGCCTGGGGTGTCAGGGTGTGCGAGGAATGTCGTGGCGTACTAGGTGTCAGAGTGTGCCTGGGAGTGTCAGGTGTGCCTGAGTGTCAGAGGTGTGCCTGGGGTGTCAGAGGTGTGCAGGGAGTGTCAGTGTGCAGGGTGTCGGAGGTGCTGTGAGTGTCTGGGTGTGCTCTGGGGAATGTCTGGGGTGTGCCTGGAGTGTCTGGGGTGTGCCTGGGGAGTGTCAGAGGTGTGCCTGGGAGTGTCAGAGGTGTGCCTAGTGTCAGGGGTTGTACCAGGGTGTCAGTGGAGTACCTGGAGTGTCAGGGTGTGCCTTGGGTGTCGGAGGTGTGCATGGAGTGTCAGAGGTGTGCCTGGCAGTGTCAGCAGGTGTGCCTGGGAGTGTCAGAGGTGAGCGTAAGAAGTGTGCCTGGGGAGTGTGGGGTGTGCCTGGGGTGTCGGAGGTGTGCCTTAGAGTGTCAGGGGTGTGCTGGGAGTGTCAGAGGTGTGCCTGGGAGTGTCAGCTGTGTGCCTGGGGAGTGTCTGAGGTGTGCACGGAGTGTCAGAGGTGTGCCTGGGGTGTCGGAGGTGTGCCTGGGGTGTGAAGTGTGCCTGGGGTGTCGGAGGTGTGCCTAGCAGTGTCAGAGGTGTGCCTGGCAGTGTCAGCGGTGTGCCTGGGAGTGTCAGGGGTGTACAAGGGAATGTCAGTGGAGTGCCTGGGGGTGTCAAGGTGTGCCTGGGGTGTCAGTGCAGTACCGAGTGTCAGAGATGTGCCTGGAGTGTCAGAGGTGTGCCTGGGAGTGTCAGAGGTGTGCCCGGAGTGTCAGAGGTGTGCCTGAGTGTTGGAGGTGTACCTGGGGTGTAAGAGGTGTGCCTGGGGGTGTCAGGTGTGCCTGGGGTGTCGGAGGTGTGCCTGGAGTGTCGGAGTGTGCCTGGGAGTGTCAGAGGTGTGCTCAGGAGTGTCAGAGGTGTGCCTGGGAGTGTCAGCGGTATGCCTAGTGTCTGAGGGTGTGCCTGGGAGTGTCAGAGGTGTGCCAGTGTCTGAGGTGTGCCAGAGTGTCAGGGTCAGACCAGGGGTCTGGGTGTGCCAGTGTCAGGGGTGTGCCAGGGAGTGTCAGAGGTGTGTGCAGAGTGTCAGGGGTATACCAGGGATGTCAGTGAGAGTGCCTGGGGTCTCAAGGGTGTAGCCTGGGGTATCAGTGTGCTATGCGAGATATCAAGTTACTGGGAATATCGGACTTGTGCCAGGAGTGTCAGAGTGTGCCTTAGAGTCTCAAGAGTGAACCAGGGAGTGTCAGAGGAGTGACACGAGTGTCAGAGGGGTAACTGGGGTGTCAGGGTGAACCAAGGAGTGTCAGTGAAGTACAAGTTCAGGTGTGCCTGGGAGTATCAGAGGTACCTGAATATCAGGGGTGTACAGAATATCGGAGGTGTGCCGGAGTGTCAGAGGTGTGCAGGTGTCAGGCCTGAAGTGTCAGTGGAAGTGCCTGGGAGTCTCAAGGTGTGCCTGGGAGTATCAGAGGTGTGAACTGGGAATATCAGGAGGTGCCTGGGAATATCAGGTGTACCTGGGAATATCGGAGGTGTGCCTGGGAGTGTCAGAGGTGTGCTTGGGAGTGTCAGGGTGTGCCTGGGAGTGTCAGCTGTGTGCCTGGGAGTGTCAGAGGTGTGCCTGGGGAGTGTCAGAGGTGTGCCTGGGTGTCGGGCTGTGCCTGGGAGTGTGGGGTGCCTGGGGAGTGTCAGGGGTGTGCCTGGGGTGTCGGAGGTGTGCCGCAGGTGTCAGGGTGTGCCTAGGGGTGTCAGAGGTGGCACAGGGTGTCAGCTGTGTGCCTGGGGTGTCTGAGGTGTGCCGAGTGTCAGAGGTGTACCTGTGTCAGGAGGTGTGCCTGGGGTGTGAAGTGTGCTGTGAGTTCGGAGTGTGCCTGTGTCAGGTGTGCCTGGCAGTGTCAGCGGTGTGCCTGGGTGTCAGAGGTGTGCAGGGGATGTCAGTGGAGTGCCTGGGGTGTCAAGGTGTGCCTGGGGTGTCAGTGGGTGCCTGGGGAGTGTCAGAGATGTGCCTGGGAGTGTCAGGGGTGTGCCTGGGGTGTCAGGGTGTGCCAGTGTCAGAGGTGTGCCTGGGGAGTGTGGGAGGTGTGCCTGGGGTGTAAGAGTGTGCCTGGGGTGTGGGGTGTGCCTGGGAATGTCGGGAGGTGTGCCTGGGGTGTCCAGTATGCCTGGGGAGTGTCTGAGGTGTGCCTGGGAGTGTCAGAGGTGTGCCTGGGGTGTCTGGTGTGCCTGGGGTGTCAGCTGTGTGCCTGAGGTGTCAGAGGTGTGCTCAGGGGTGTCAGAGGTGTGCCTGGGAGTGTCAGCGGTATCCCTGGGAGTGTCTGGGGTGTGCCTGGGAGTGTCAGAGGTGTGCCTGGGAGTGTAGAGTGTGCCTGGGGTGTAAGTGTGCCTAGTGTCGGAGGTGTGCCTGGGGAGTGTCGGAGGTGTGCCTGGGGTGTCAGAGGTGTGCTCAGGAGTGTCAGGGTGTGCCTGGGGGTGTCAGCGGTATCTGGGAGTGTCTGAGGTGGCCCTGGGAGTGTCAGAGGTGTGCCTGGGGTGTCTGGGGGTGTGCCTGGGGTGTCAGGGAGACCCAGGGAGTGTCTGGGTGTGCCTGGGAGTGTCAGAGGTGTGCCAGGGAGTGTCAGAGGTGTCCTAGGGAGTGTCAGGGGTATGCCAGGAGTGTCAGTGAAGTACCTGGGGAGTCTCAAGGTGTGCAAATATAGGTGTGCCTGGGAATATCGGAGGTTACCTGGGGATATCGGAGGTGTGCCTGGGGAGTGTCAGAGGTGTGCCTTGGAGTCTCAAGTGAACCAGGGAGTGTCAGAGGTACTGGGGGTGTCAGAGGTG
Organism: Homarus americanus; assembly: GCF_018991925.1. Classification (NCBI taxonomy): domain Eukaryota; kingdom Metazoa; phylum Arthropoda; class Malacostraca; order Decapoda; family Nephropidae; genus Homarus; species Homarus americanus. The sequence continues at coordinate 74,726 of NW_024736967.1, forward strand.
TGCCAGGGAGTGTCAGTGAAGTACCTGGAATATCGGAGGTGTACCTGGGAATATCGAGGTGTGCCTGGGAGTGTCAGAGGTGTGCCTGGGGTGTCAGAGGTGTACCAGAGAGTGTCAGTGGTACCTGGGAGTCTCAAGGTGTATCTGGGTGTACCTGGGGAATCGAGTGTACCTGGGAATATCAGAGGTGTGCCTGGGAATATCAGTGTACCTGGGAATGTCGGAGTGTGCCTGGGGTGTCAGCGATATGGGAGTGTCTGGGGTGTGCCTGGGAGTGTCAGAGGTGTGCCTGGGGAGTGTCATGGGTGCTTGGGAGTGTCAGAGTGCCTTGGAGAAGGCTGAGGGTGTGCCTGGGGGTGTCTGAGGGTGTGCTAGCAGTGTCTGAAGTGTGCCAGGCAGTGTCTGATGTGTGCCTGTGTCAGCGGTGTTCATGAGTGTCAGCGGTGCCTGGGAGTGTGGGCAGTGTATCAGGGGTGACAGAGGAGTACCTAGGGTGTCAGAGGTGTGCCTGGGAGTGTGAAGTGTGCCTGGGGTGTCTGGGGTGTGCCTGGGGTGTCAGGGTGTGCCTGGGGTGTCAGAGGTGTACCTGGGGAGTGTCAGAGGGTGTGCCTGGGAGTGTCGAGTTGCCTGGGGTGTCAGGTGTGCCTGGGAGTGTAAGAGTGTGCCTGGGTGTCAGAGGGTGTGCCTGGGAGTGTCGGAGGGTGTGCAGCAGGTGTCAGAGGTGTGCCTGGGGTGTAGGGGTGTGCCTATGAGTGTCGCTGTGTACCTGGGGAGTGTCGAGGTGTGCCTGGGGTGTCAGTGTGCCTGGGAGTGTCAGGTGTGCCTGGGAGTGTGAGAGTGTGCCTGGGAGTGTCAGGAGGTGTGCCTGGGGTGTCGGTGTGCCTGGCAGCTGTGGTGTACCTGGGGAGTGTCAGAGGTGTCCAAGGGAATGTCAGTGGTGTACCTGGGGAGTGTCAAGGGTGTGCCTGGGGTGTCAGTGCAGTACCTGGGAGTGTCAAGTGTGCCTGGGGAGTGTCAGGGGTGTGCCTGGGGTGTCAGAGGTGTGCCTGGGGTGTCAGAGGTGTGCCTGGGGTGTTGGAGAGTGTACCTGGGAGTGTAGAGTGTGCAGGGTGTCGGAGGTGTGCCTGGGGTGTCGGAGGTGTGCCTGGGGAGTGTCAGAGGTGTGCTCAGGGAGTGTCAAGGTGTGCCTGGGGTGTCAGCGTATGCCTGGGTGTCTGAGGTGTGCCTGGGAGTGTCAGAGGGTGTGCCTGGTGTCTGTGCCTGGGGAGTGTCAAGGGAGAACCAGGGAGTGTCTGGGGTCACTGGAGTGTCAGAGGTGTGCCTGGGGAGTGTCAGGGGTATGCTAGAGTGTGAAGTACCTGGGAGTTCAAGGTGTACCTGGGGTATCGGAGGTGTACCTGGGGAATATCGGAGGTTACCGGAATATCGGACTTGTACCAGGAGTGTCAGGGTGTACCTTAGAGTCTCAAAGTGAACCAGTCAGAGGGTACCTGGGAGTGTCAGAGGTGTACCAAGTGTCAGTGGAGTACCTGGGAGTCTCAAGGTGTACCTGGGAGTATCAGAGGTGTGCCGAATATCGGAGGTGTGCCTGGGAATATCGGAGGTGTGCCTGGGTGTCAGAGGTGTGCCTGGGGAGTGTCAGAGGTGTGCCAGAGGTGTCAGTGAAGTACCTGGGAGTCTCAAAGGTGTGCCTGGGAGTATCAGAGGTGTACCTGGAATATCGGAGGTGTGCCTGGGAATATCAGAGTGTACCTGGGAATATCGGAGGTGTGCCTGGGAGTGTCAGAGGTGTGCCTGGAGTGTCAGAGGTGTGCCTGGGAGTGTCAGCTGTGTGCCTGGGGAGTGTCAGAGGTGTACCTAGGAATGTCAGAGGTGTGCCTGGGGTGTCGGAGGTGTACCTGGGGGTGTAGGGGAGTGTGCCTGGGGTGTCAGAGGGTGTGCCTGGGGTGTCGGAGGTGTGCAGCAGGTGTCAGAGGTGTGCCTGGGAGTGTCAGGGTGTGCCTGGGGTGTCAGCTGTGTGCCTGGGATGTCTGAGGTGTGCCTGGGAGTGTGGAGGTGTACCTGGCAGTGTCGGAGGTGTGCCTGGCAGTGTCAGCGGTGTGCCTGGGGTCAGAGGTGTACTAGGGAATGTCAGTGAGTGCCTGGGGTGTCAAGGTGTGCCTGGGTGTGTCAGTGGAGTGCCTGGGGTGTCAGAGATGTACCTGGGGAGTGTCAGGGGTGTACCTGGGAGTGTCAGAGGTGTGCCTGGGAGTGTCAGAGGTGTGCCTGGGAGTGTAGGAGGTGTGCCTGGGGTGTGAAGTGTGCCTGGGGTGTCAGGTGTGCCTGGGGTGTCGGAGGCCTGGGGGTGTCAGGCTCGGGAGTGTCAGAGGTGTGCCTGGGGTGTCAGCAGTATGCCTGGGAGTGTCTGAGGTGTGCCTGGGGAGTGTCAGAGGTGTGCCTGGAGTGTCTGGTGTGCCTGGGGTGTCAGGGGAGAACCGAGGTGTCTGAGGTGTGCCTGGGAGTGTCAGAGGTGTGCCAGGGAGTGTCACAGGTGTGCCTGGGGAGTGTCAGGGGTATGCCAGGGAGGTGAGCTGGGAGTCTCAAGGTGTACCTGGGAGTATCGGAGGTGGACCTGGGAATATCGGAGGGGTTACCTGGGAATATCGGAGGTGTGCCAGGAGTGTCAGAGGTGTGCCTTGGAGTCTCAGAGAGTGAACCAGGGGTGTCAGAGGTGCCTGTGGTGTCAGAGGTGTGCCAGGGAGTGTCAGTGAAGTACCTGGGGATATCAGGTGTACCTGGGAATATCGGTGTACTGGGGTGTCAGAGGGTGTGCCTGGGGTGTCAGAGGTGTGCCAGAGGGTGTCAGTGAAGTCCTGGGGTCTCAAAGGTGTACCTGGGTATCAGAGGTGTGCCTGGGAATATCGGAGGTGTACCTGGGGATATCGGAGGTGTACCTGGGAATATCGGAGGTGTATGAGTGTCAGGGGTGTACTTGGGAGTGTCAGGGGTGTGCCTGGGAGTGTCAGCTGTGTGCCTGGGGAGTGTCAGAGGTGTGCCTGAGGAATGTCAGAGGTGTGCCTGGGGTGTCGGAGGTGTGCCTGGGGTGTAGAGGTGTGCCTGGGGGTGTCAGAGGTGTGCCTGGGAGTGTCGGAGGTGTATCTTGGAGTGTCAGAGGTGTGCTTGGGGTGTCAGAGGGTGTACCTGGGAGTGTCAGCTGTGTACCTGTGAGTGTCTGGTGTGCCTGGGAGTGTCAGGGTGTGCCTGGCAGTGTCGGGTGCCTGGGAGTGTGAAGTGTGCCTGCAGTGTCGGAGGTGTGCCTGGCAGTGTCGGAGGTGTGCCTGGCAGTGTCAGTGGTGTGCCTGGGAGTGTCAGAGGTGTACTAGGGAATGTCGGTGGTGCCTGGGAGTGTCAAGGTGTGCCTGGGAGTGTCAGTGGAGTACCTGGGAGTGTCAGAGATGTGCCTGGGAGTGTCAGCGGTATACCTGGGAGTGTCTGGGTGTGCCTGGGGTGTCAGAGGTGTGCCTGGGGAGTGTCTGGTGTGCCTGGGGAGTGTCAGGGGGAGAACCAGGGAGTGTCTGAGGTGTGCCTGGGAGTGTCAGAGGTGTGCCTGGGGTGTCAGGGGTATGCTAGGGAGTGTCAGTGAAGTACCTGGAGAATCAAAGGTGTACCTGGGGAGTATCGGAGGTGTACCTGGGAATATCGGAGGTTACCTGAATATCGGACTTGTGCAGGGGAGTGTCAGAGGTGTACCTTGGGAGTCTCAAAGTGAACCAGGGGTGTCAGAGGGTACCTGGGAGTGTCAGAGGGTGTACCAAGTGTCAGAGGTGTATAGGAATATCGAGGTGTGCAAGAATATCAGAGTGTGCAGGGAGTGTGAGTGTGCCTGGGTGCAGATGTGGAGCAAAGTGTCAGGTGTGCCTGGGGTGTCAGTGTACCTGGGGTGTCAAGGACCTGGGAGTGTCAGAGGTGTGCCTGGGGTGTCAGAGGTGTGCCTGGGGTGCAGGTGTACCTGGGGTGTCAGTGTGCAAGATTTCAGAGGGTGTGCAGGGGTGTCAGTGTGCCTGGGAGTGTCTGGTTGCTGGGGTGTCAGAGGTGTGCCTGGAGTGTCAGAGGTGTGCCTGGGTGCAGGGGCTGTGGAGTGTCGCAGGTGTCTGGGGTGTGCCTGGCAGTGTCGGGGGTGTGCCTGGCAGTGTCTGGTGTCGGCGGTGTGCCTGGGAGTTTTCAGGAGTGTGGGGGTGTGTCAGGGTGTGAGTACCTAGGGTGTCAGAGTGCTGGAGTTTCAGAGGTGCCTGGGGTGTCAGTGGGTGCCTGGGGTGTCAGAGGTGTACTGAGGTGTGGTGTATCTAGGGTGGTGGGTGTGCAGAGTGTCAAGTGTTGGGGGTGTGGGCAATTTGGGTGTCTGTGATATGGGGTGTCTCAGAGTGTAATAGGTGGCCTGGGTATAAGGTGTATCTGGGATATCGGAGGTGTTGCCTGGGGTTAAGTATGTGCGAGGTGTGCATGGGTGTCAGAGGTGTACAGCGTGGAGGTGTCATGTTGGATGTGCAGGGGGGTGTCAGAGGTGCTGTAGTGTCAGGGGTGTGCAGAGGTGTCAGTGAGAGTGCTGGGAGTGTCAAATTGTGCCTGGGGTGTCAGAGTTGTTCCTGGGGTGTCGGAGGTGTACCAGAGTGTAAGGGTGAACCTGGGAGTATCAGAGGTGTATCTGGGAGTGTCAGAGTGTACCAGAGTGTCAGGGGTGTAGCTGGGGGTGTCGGAGTGTGGCACGAATGCTGGAGGTGTGCCTGGGAGTGTCAGTGAGGTGTCTGGGGTGTCAGGGTGTGCCTGGGGTGTCGGGTGTGGATGGGGTTGGAGAGGTGTTGTATGGTGTCAGAGGTGGCCTGGGGTGTCGGAGGGCCTTTTTGGAGTGTGAGTGGTGTGCAGGGAGTGTCAGTGGTGCATGGGGTGTCAGTGGTGTACCTGGGTGGAGTGTGCTAGGTGTGTCTGGAGTGTGTCAGGGGTGGAGTGTACTGGGAGTGTCAGAGTGTGCAGGGGTTTCAGAGGGTGTGCCTGGGGTGTGTGTGGAGTGTCAGAGATGGGTGTGTGTGCCTGGGGTGTCAAGTGTGCCTGGGGTGTCCGAGTGTGCCTGGGGTGTATGGAGTGTGCCTTAGGTGTCAGGGTGTGCTGGGATTGTCAGAGGTGTGCCTGGGGTGTCAGAGGTGTGCCTGGGGTGTCAGAGGTGCTTGCAGGGTATGGAGTGTGCAGGGGCGTGTCAGAGGTGCCTGGGGTGTCTCAGAGGTTGACCAAGGTGTCAGGGGTTTCTGGGGTGTCAGAGGTGTGCCTGGGGTGTGGGGAGGTGGCATGAGGTGCCAGGAAGTGTGCCTGGGAGTGTCAGATGTGTGCTGGGGGTGTGAGTGTGCAGTGTACCTGGGAGTGTCAGGCACCTGGGAGTGTGAGGGTGTACCAGTGTCAGTGGGTACCTGGGGTGTCAGATGTGCCTGGGAGTGTCAGAGGTGTGCCTGGGAGTGTCAGAGTGTACGGGAGTGTCAGAGTGTGCCTGGGAGGTCGTTGGTGTGCCTGGGTGCAAAAGTGTGCTAGGTGTCAGAGGTGTGCTGGTGTTGTAGAGGTGTGCCTGGGGAGTGTCAGAGTGTACCTGGGAGTGGCAGGAGTGTGCCTGGAATGTCAGAGTGTGCTGGGGTGTCAGTGGGTGCTGGGGTGTCTGGAGTGTGCCAGGGGTGTGCCTGGGGTGGGGAGGTGTGCCTGGGGGTGTCAGGGTGTACTGGGTGTCGGGAGTGGTGTCGGTGGCCTGGGTGTCTGAGGTGTGGCACAGGGCTGTGGGGGTGTGGCTGGGGTGTCAGGGGTGCACTTGGGGAGTGACGAGTGCGCCTTGGTTGTAAGAGGGTGTGCCTGGGAGTGTCTGAGGTGTTGGCAGTGTCTGGGGTGTGCCTGTGGCAGTGTCTGGGGTGTCTGTGGCAGTGTCAGGGTGTACCTGGGAGATGTGGTGCACCTGGGGTGTTAAGATTGTATCAGGGTGACAGTACTGGAGTGTCAGAATTGTACCTGGGAGTGTAAAGTGTGCCTGGGGATTATCAGGTGTATCTGGGAGTGTCAGAGGTATGCTGGGAGTGTCAGAGGTGTACCTGGGTGTCAGAGATTGCCTGGGGGTGTTAGAGTGTTCTGGGGTGTTGGACGTGTGCCTGGGGTGTGAGGTGTGCCAGTGTCGGTGGAGAACTGGGTGTCAGGGTGGCCTGGTAGTGTCAGGTTGTGCTGTGAGTGTCAGGTGTGCTGGGAGTATCAGAGTTGTATCTTGATATCAGGTGTACACAGGAGTGTCAGAGGTGTACTGGGAGTAGAGGTGCCTGGAGTATAGTGTACCTGGGAATATCTAGTCAGCTGCCCAGAATATCAAAGTGTGCAGGGGCGTGTAAGAGGTACCTTTGGAGTCTAAGATGTGGGCAAAGTGTCGGCTCAAGGGAGTGTCAGAGGGTGGCAGTGTCAAGGTGGCACAGGGGTGTCGGAGGTGTACCTGGGGTGTCAGAGAGTGCACTGGGAGTGTCGGAGGCTGTGCCTGGGAGTGTCAGGTGTGCCTGGGGTGTCAAGTGTACCTGGGAATTTGTCAGCGGTGTGCCTGGAGTGTGGGGTGTGCCTGGAGTGTGAGGTGTGGCTGGGGGTGTCAGAGGTGCACTTGGGGTGACAGAGCCTTGCTGGGTGTCAGGGAATGTACAGAGAGACTGAAGTGTACACAGCAGTGTCTGGGGCATGCCTGCATGATGTCTGAGGTGTGCCTGGCAGTGTCAGCAGTGTGCCTGGGAGGTCAGCGGTGCCTGGGGTGTTAAGGGGTGTATCAGGGTGACAGAGGTACTAGAATTAATGGAAATTGTACCTGGGAGTGTCAGAAATTGGCCTCTGGAATTGTCATTAATTAGCCTGGTGTCAGAGATATGCACACAAGGAGTGTGAGAGGGTATCTGGGAGTAAGTGGTTGTGTACTGGGGAGTGTCAGAGGTGTACCAGGGAATGTCGTGGAGAACCTGGGAGTGTCAGAGTGGCCTGGTAGTGTCAGGTACTAGGGTGTCAGAGGTGTACCTGGGCGTATCAGAGAGTGTATCTGGGGTATCCAGTGTTTCCTGGAGTTCAGAGGTGTACCTGGGGTGTCAGAGTGTGCCTGGGGAGTAGCAGAAGTGTACCTAGGAATATCAGGTGGCCTGGGAATATCGAGAATATGCAGGGCGTGTCAGAGTGTACCTTTGGAGTCTCGAGGTGAGCCAGGCCTCAGGCATGCCTGGGTGTCAGAAATTGTACTGGGGTGTCAGATTTATTTCCTGGGAGCCTCAAGATGTGCACCAAATTAATGTGAGAGTGAGCCTGGGAGTATCAAGTGCACTGGGGTGTCAGAGAGTGTGCAGAAGTGTCAAGTGTAACCAAGGTGGTCAGAGTGCTGCTAGAATGTCAGGGTGGCCAGTGTCAGTGGAGTACCTGGGGGTCTCAAGGTGTACCTGGGGAGTGCCTCCTGAGTGTATGTGGTGGGAGTATCAGTGTGTACAAGGCCAATGTCAGTGGAATACAGAATTAATCAAAGGTGTACCTGGGGAGTGTGAAAGAGTGTGCCTAGAAGTGTCTGAGGTGTGCAAGGGGTGAAAGAGGTGTAACTGGGGTATGAGGTGGCAGGGAGTATCAGAGGTGTACCTAGAGTGTCAAGGTGTACCTGGGGTAATAGAAGTGTACCAGGGAGTGTCAGTGGAGTACCTGGGGTGTCAAGAGGTGTGCAAGAGGTATCAGTGTGCCTGGGAGGCTATCGGCAGTGTGCCTCCCAGGTGTGAGGTGTGCCTGGGGTATCAAGAATTGTGCACCTGGGAGTGTCAGTGTACCTGGGAATATCGGGAATTATTTTCACAGAATTCAAGTGTACCAGGGCATGTCAGAGGTGTACCTGGGAGTCTCGGTGGGTAAAAGTGTCAGAGAGTACCACAAGGGTGTCAGAAGGTGCTTTTCAGAACCTGGGGAATTTTCAGGTATCAAATGTACCTGGGAGTGTCCAGATGTGTACCTGGGAATTATCAGAGAATTGTACCTGGGAGTGTGAGAAGTGTACCTAAGGTGTCTGGGGTGTACCTGGGAGTGTCAGAGGTGCCTGGGTGTCAGAGATGTGCCTACCCAGGGGTGTCAGGGGTGTGCCTGGGGTGTCGGAGGTGTGCCTGGAGTGTCCAAGGAGGTGTGCCAGGGAATGTCAGTGGAGAGACCTGGGGCTGTCAGAGTGTACCTGGGGTATCAGCGGTGCAGGTGTCTGAGGTGTGCCTGTGGTCTCAGGGTGGCGGCTGGGGTGTCAGAGTGCTTGGGAGTGAAGGTTTTTGGAGCCATCGAGAGGTGTGCCTCTGTGTACCTACAGTCTCTAGGGTGCAGCGTCAAGTGTACACAACGTGTCATGGTGTGCCTGGGGAGGTCAGCACCTGGGAATGTTAAGTGTATCAGGGGAGTGGCTGAGGAGTACTAGGAGTGTCAGAGGTGTACCTGGGGTGTCAGAGGTGTACTAAGATTAATCAAAGGAGATGTGCCTGGGAGTGTGAGGTGTGTCTGGGGTGTTGGACATTGTACCTGGGGTGTCAGAGGTGTACAGGGAATGTCAATTAGGAGGGCACGAGTGTCAGAGGTGTGCCTGGTAGTGTCGGAGGTGCCTGGGGTGTGGTGCCTGGGAGTGTAAAGGGGTGTATCTTAGAATTATCGGAGGTGCTTGCCTGGGTTCAGAGGTGTGCAGAGGGAGTATCAGAGGTGTACAGGAGTGTCAGAGGTGTGCCTGGGGAATATCCAGTGTGCACAGATATCAGAGATGTACCAGGGCGTGTCAAGTGTGCCTTTGAGTCTAAAGATGTGAACCAAGAGTGTCAGAGGTACCTGGGGTGTCAGAATTTTTCCCAGGAGTATCAGGTTGTTACTGGGGTATCAGAGTGTGCCTGGGAGTGTCAGAGAGTGAACCTGGGGTATCAGAGGTGTGCCCACCAAGAGTACCAGGGTATGAGGGAATTAGTAATGGGGTGTGGCAGGAGTGTCAGTGTGGCTGGGGTGTCAGAGTGAAACAGGAGTGTCAGTGTAGGTACCTAAGTCTGAGGTGTGCACTGGGGTATCAGGAGTGTGTACATGGAGCTCTCAGGTGTACATGTGAGTGTCAAGTGTACCTGGCAGTGTCAGAGGTGTACCTGGGGAGTGTCCAATGTGCTGGGTATGGAGTGTACCTGGGGTGTGAAACTGTGCAGAGGTGTGCCTGGGTGTGGGTGGCACCTGCCAGTGTCAGCGGTGTGCCTGGGAGTGTCAAGTGGACCAGTGTGTGGTGTCAAGGTGTGCCTGGGGTATGAGGTGTACTGGGGTGTCAGAGTGTGCCTGGGAGTGTCAGAGGTGGCCTGGGAGTGTCAGAGGTGTGCCTGAGATGTCAGGAAGTGTACTTGCAGATGAGAGAAGTGTACCTGGGGAGTGTCTGGGGTGTGCCTGGGAGTGTCTTTGGTGTGCCTGGGTGTCTGGGGTGTGCCTGTGGTGTCAGTGGAGTACCTGGGTGTCAGACATGCAGGGGTGTCAGAGTTGGCCTGGGGTGTGGGGGTGTGCCTGGGTGTCAGGTGTACCTGGGAGTGTAAGTGTGCACAAGTGTCAGAGGTGTGCTTGGGGGTGTCATGAGGTGTGCCTGGGGTGTCAGCAGTATGCCTGGGGTGTGTAAAGGGTGTACTGCTGCTCCAGAGTCCTATGACCTCCAAGTACCTCTAACCTCCCAGTACACTCTCTACTCCAGGTACTACTCCCAGGTACCTATTTTACTAAAACCTTAATGTGCGTCACGGCACCAGGCCTCCTGGTGCACCTCAGTTTCTAGTCTCTCTCTGGGTACAGATTCTCCAGGTGCATCTCTCATTCGCAAGTGCTTCTGCTCCCAGGTGCCTCGGCCTCCCAGGTCCTCTGGTGTCCCAGGTACCTCTGATCCTGACATCCCAGGTGCCTTGACTCCAGATGACGTGCCTGGTCCTCTGAGCAGATCCTGCTGGCCTTGGTGCACGGCCTCCCAGAATGCCAGTGCTCCAGGTGCAGTTCTGCTTAGTGCTGGTGCCTGACCTCCCAGGTGCCTCCTGGTGGCACTGATCTTTGGAGTTCTGCTCAAGACACTTCGATATGATAACAACTCCGATGCTCAGGTACTCTGACCTTTCAAACCTCTGATGCTGCAATTCATCTTGGACTCCAAAGTGCACAAGATGCAGTGCACTCTGCAGGTGCAGACTCCCAGGTGCTGCCTCCAGAAGCCACCTCAGGAACTTTGCCTAGGCCACCTCGAGCCTGCAAATGCCTCAGGCTACTCACGCTACCTTCAGGTGCCTGTCACTCAAGTGCACCTCCTGGCCTCCAGCCTGCCTCAGCTCAGGCTGGGCTCCAGGTACATGGCCTCCCAGGTACCTCTGGCTCCCAGGTTTTCCCTGTTTCAGCTCCAGGTGCCTCTGGGTGCCTCTGACCTCCCAGGTGTCTCGGCCTCCCCAGGTACCTCTGGCTCCAGTACACCCCAGACACTCTCGTTGCCTTCTCCTCCAGGTACACCTCTGAGTACTCCCAGGTACATCAGCCTCCCAGGTACCACTTCCAGTGCCTCAGGCCTCGTGCTCCGTGCACTCAGGTGCTCTCTGTGCTGCAGGTTCACCTCTGGGACTCCCTCTGACTCTTTAAAATTTTGCACCTCCAGAATATTTCCAAATTGCCTCTGGCCTCCAGGTACCTCTGACTCCAGGTACCTTGTGCCGGTACCATAGTACCATTTCCTTCAGTACTCCCAATGCCTCTGACTTGGGCCTCCACCTGGCCTCCCTGGTACCAATTTTGCTTTGTTTCCAGGTACCTCTGATCTCTAATTTTCAGCCTCCAATTCTCTTTTATCTGGTACCTCAGACCTTCACGTTTTTCTTCACACTCTGGTGCAACGGCCTCCAGGTGTTCCTGACATTCCTGTTTTCAACCTCCAGATGCCATGACACTGTGAGTGCCTCCGAATCTCCCAGGTACCTTTGGGGCCTCTGGGTGCTCACTGACACTCCTGGTGCCTCGCTGGGTTTGGCCTCCCGGTTCCCCTAACTCCTAATTTTGCCTCAGCTCCCAGGCTGTTCCAGTTCACCTCAGCTCCCAGTGCCGATATAAAGACATGGGCTCAGGTACCTCAGCATGGTACTCAGCATGGATTCTCTGGGACTCCAAGGTACCTGTACGCCTAAACATCTCATCTTGACTCATCTTGGGTACTCATGCTCCAATTTTCTAGTCTCCCAGGTACACCTCCCAAACTCCCAGGTGCCTCGATACTCCAGATGCCTTCTAAATGCCTTGGGTGCCTCTGACACTCTAAATTTTCATTTCACCATTTTCTGTGCTCCCAGGTTCTGCGGCGTTTCCTGTTGCCTCTGACCTCCCAGGTGCGTCTGCTCCCGATGCCTCTCCTCCCAGTGCATCTCTGACACTCCCGGGCACCTGACTCCCAGGTTTTCATTTCCCTCTGGCCTCTAGGTGCCTCTCCCTGATACCCTATTGCTCAGATTTGTATTACCAAGTACACCATGGCCTGTGAGCCTCAGACTGCCAGTGCACCTGGTTTTCCAGGATCATGTCAATTCTCTGGGTGCATCTTCGACACTCAGGTTGCCTCTGTGCTCCATTTTCCTCTCCTCCAGGCTAGGCCTCCCAAATTTTGCAACTCCCAGGTACCTCTGACCTCCCAGGCCTCGGCCTCAGGCCTCCGGCCAGTGCATGCCGTTGCCTCCGGCCTCCAATTTGCTTGACCTCCATTACCTCTGGCCTCCAGGTGCCTCATCCTTTGGTTCACATCTTAGACTCAGGTGCCTCCCACGCCTGGGTACCTAAATGTTCCCAGGTACCTTCGATATTCAGGTACCTCTGGCCTCCCAGGCCTCTGATGCCCAAATTTTCTCTGGCTCCAGGTGCACCTCAAATGCTCCAAGATACAACTTTGATGCTCCCAGGTGCCTCTGGCTCCGTTTTCGACTTTGGTGCCTCAAACACTCCGATTCTCCACTGACATTCCTAGTGCCTCAGCCTCCCAGGTACACGTCCAGCACTCCCAGAAACACTCAACCTCCCAGAGTATCTCGGCCTCCAGTGCCTCTGACACTCCCAGGTACCTCTGGCCTCCAGGTACACCTCAGGCTCCAGTACACCTCTGGCCTCCCAGGCCTCAGCCTCCTAGGTACTCCTCTGTCCTTGTTTCCTGCTGCTCCAGGTGCTGACCTCCAGGTTACCGCTGGCCTGCCAGGTACCTCAGACACTGGGCCTCAGGGCTGGTGCCTCACTCCCAATTTTCCTTCAGCCTCAAGTTGCTGTCACTCTAATTTCTCTAGCCTCAATACCTCTGGCACTCCCAGGTACCCCCTCAGACACTCCAGGTGCACCATGACACTCTGATTTGTCTCGGCCTCCCATGGTGCCTCCGACATGGTGCACCTCCGACTCCCCAGTGCGCCATTGCTCCCAGGTACACCTCCGGCTGCTCCCAGGTACACCTCGGCACTCCGTGCCTCCTGACGTTCCGTGCCTCCACTCCATTTTCCGACCTCCCAGTGCCTTGCAACAAGTGCACCTTCTGGCCTCCCAGGTACTTGCTTGGGCCTGTGGCCCTCCCAGGTGCCTCTGACCTCCCAGGCCTCTGACCTCTGGTGCCCCTCTGACCTCCCAGGTATCTGGCCAGGCCTCCTGGCCTCCTAATTTTTCCTGACTCCAATTCTCTGACCTCCCAGGTGCACCACAGACCTCCCAGGTGCCTCCACTCGGGCACCTCTGGTCTCCCAGGTCCATCTGGCCTCCAAGTGCCGATACACCCCAGGTGCTCCAGGTGCCTCCTGTGCTCCAGGTGCTCCTCTGACACTGGTTCACCTCTGGGGAGACTCAGGCCTCTGACACGCTGATTACCTCGATGTTCCCAGGCCTCCGATGTTGGGTACTCACAACTCAGGTACAGCTCTGATACTCCAAATTTTGCTTGCTCAATTGCACCTGATACTCCCAGGTACACCTTCGATACTCCCCGTTGCACCTCAACATTCCAGGCCACTGGCCTCCCTGGTGCCTCAGCCTCCAAATTTTGCCCGGCACTCCCAGGCCTCTGATGCTCTGATGCCTCTGACCTCCCAAGTGCACACCTCTTTCCTCCAGGTACCTCAGACCTTCATTTCCTCCCAGGTGCCCTTGGCCTCCAGGTATTCACTGACATTACCTGGTACACCCTGACTCTCCAAATTTTCGGCTGCCAGGTACCTCAGCCTCCTTACCTCCAGTATTATGCCCTCCAGTCTCTGGGTGCACCTTTGGAACTCTGGGCCTCCCCGCTCCTGGTTCCTGACATTCCAGTTACCTCAGCCTCCCAGATTCCCCCAGCCTCCTAGTTGCCTCTGACCTCCCAGGTGCCTCAGTGCCCAGGTTCACCTCTGGCCTCCAGGCGCCCGGCTCGGGAACAGCATTACTCCCAGGTACCTCGGCCTCCCGTTGCCTCTGGCCTCTTTGGTTCCTCAGTTAAGGTACCTCCTGACACGCCCTGGTGCATCTCCGTGTTCAGTACCTCCAGTGTTCCAAGACACGCCTGACCTCCCGGGCCTCTAGTCTCCAAATTTTCTCCTGAACTCCCAGGTGCCTCGATCTCCCAGGTCACCTTCGATGCCCAGGCCTCTGGCGCCGTTCCTCTGACACTGGGCCTCGCTCAGGTTCTCACTGACCCTAATTGCACCTCTGGCTCCCGGTGCATCCACCCTCCCAGATACCTCTCTCTGGGTACATCTCTGGCCTCCAATTTTTTGGCCTCCCAGGTGCGTCTGGCCTCCCAGGTGCCTCTGGCCTCCTAGTGCTCTGTCAACCTGTTTCTTGCTCCCAGCCTCCAAATTTTTTCTGTTACCTCAATTTCTGGGTACCTCAGACTCTCCCAGTTGTCTTCGTGCTCAGGTGCTGCTCATCCCAAGTGCCTCAACTCAATACACCTGGCCTCCAGGTGCCTCGAACTCCCAGGTGCAGCCTCCCGTTACCTCTGACCTCCCAGTGCACCTAGGCACTCCCAGGTGCACCTCGGCCTCCCAGGTGCCTCCCAGGTCCCTCCGACACTCCAGGGTACAGCCTCCCAAGTGCCTCCTGACCTCCCAAGGTGCCTCGAGCACTCTTGGTTCTTGGGCTCAAAGTTGCCTCTTACACGCCTGGTGCATCTCCGTGTTCAGGTGCAGTATTCAGGTGCCTCACTCCCAGTTGCACCTCCTGATGCTCCAAGGCCTCTGACCTCCTCGACTCCCAGACCACCTTTGATGCTCCAGGTGCCTCTGACCTCCCAGGCCTCCGGCACTGCCAGGTACCTCATGCTCCAGGTTCTCCTGGCATTCCCTGGTACCTCTGGCACTCCAGGTACCGTCCCAACCTCCCAGAAACCTCGGCACTCCAGGTACATCTGTGCTCCAGGTACACCTCTGGCCTCCCAGGTACAGCACTTGGTGCACCTCCCGTGCTCCCAGTGCCTCTAGCCTTGAATGCACCTCCTGGCTCCGTTTCCTGTCGCAGTGCCTCCAAGTGCATGACCTCCATTTTCCTTGGCCTGTGATGCACACCTCAGACACCTGGGTGCCTCAGACACTGCCAGTGCCACCTCAGGGCTCCCAGGCCACCGGCCTCCCAGACATCTGTCCTCCCAGTGCCTCTGGCCTCCAGGTGCCTCTGTGCTTGGTGCACCTCAGGCCTCCCAGGGCCTGCTGGCCTCCCAGGTGCATCCAGACTTGGTGCTCAAGCATGGTGCCTCTGGCCTCCCAGGTGCATGTTACCTCAATTTTATACCTCAAATTGCCTCTGTCTCCAGTGCTCCTGTCATTCCCAGGTGCCTCAGACCTCCCAGGTACCTGGCCTCCCAGGTGCCTTCTTGCAGCTTAAGGTGCCTTCGGCTCAAATTTTGCTGGGTGCAATGCCTCCATGTGCCTCTGGCCTCCCATTTTCTCTGCCTCCGTGTTTTCTCCGTTGTCTCTGGCACTTTGGTACTCCTGTACTCCCTTTTTGGCCTCCCATGTGTCCTCTGACATACATTTTTGCTGCTCTGGGTGACTTCTCCTCCTGGTACCTCTGATGCTCCAGGTGCTTCTGAGCCTCCCAGGTTTCTTCCCGTTACCCAGGTACCCTGCTGACAGGTACCTGGGCCTCCAGGTGCTCTCTGAAAGTCTTTGGTTCTCTCTAGGTTCCAGTGCCTGACACTCCTGAGACTCGTGTTCCCAGGTACACATCCGTGTTCCCGGTGCTTGACTCTGGTCTCCAGTGCCTTTGACATAGAGTTGCCTTCTGTGAGTACCTTCTTTCTCATTTTCTTGGTGTCGCTCCTGGCCTCGTACTTCCATTTTGCTTTGGCCTCCCAGGTGCCTCTGGTGCACCTCAGCCTCCGTTGCATCTCTTTCTCCTGTTCCTCAGACCTTCTGGAATTTTTCATTTCCCAGTGCCTGGCCTCCCAGGTGTTGCTGTGTTATATTTTTCTCGGCTCCTGGGTGCCTCAACCTCCCTGTACTAGATGT
This sequence comes from Homarus americanus, assembly GCF_018991925.1. Lineage (NCBI taxonomy): Eukaryota > Metazoa > Arthropoda > Malacostraca > Decapoda > Nephropidae > Homarus > Homarus americanus. Next base: position 90,229 of record NW_024736967.1, read on the forward strand.
TCCATGTACCTCCGTGCTCCTGGGTGCACTGACTCCCAGGTGCTCTCACCCATTGGTTCTATGACATTCTGGTTGCCTGTGTTTTTTTTGTGTTTTGGTCTGACAGGTTCATCTTGCCTCCCAGTACCTCTGGCCTCCCAGGTACTGCCCCGTTTCCATACACCTCGGCCTCCCGGTTCTTCTTACAACACAGTGTTTCGGCCTCCAGGTACTTTTGCAGGTGCTGCCTCTGGCCTCCAGTTACCTCTGGCCTCCCAGGTACCTCAGCCTCCAGGTGCACCTCAAGCCTCCCAGGTGCATCTGAGACTCCCGTGCTCAGGCCTCCTGGTACCCCCTGACCTCCCAGGTGTACCTCTGTGCTCCAGAACACCCCAGGCCTCCCAGGTGCCTCACTCGATTACCTCTGGTCTCAGGCACATCTGGCCTCCCAGGTACAGATTCAGTACTCCAGGCCTCCAGAATGCCTCCCAGGTGCCTGACACTCCCAGGCTCCTCTGGCCTCTTTGGTTCACCCTCCCAGGGCTCCCAGTACCTCGGCACGCCTGGTACCTCCGTGTTGCACCTCGGTATTCCCAGGTACCTCCCCAACTGCTCCAATTTTCTAGTCTCGTTTTGTGACTCAATTTTTGTAATCTCCAAGTACACCTTCAGTACTCCCATTTTACCTCAGCTCAGGTGCCTCCACTGGCCTCCTAGTGCACCTCTGTGCTCCCAGTGCCTTTGGCCTCCCAGGTACCTGATGCTCCTGGTGCCTCCTGACCTCCCAGGGTGCACCTCTTTCTCCTGAGCCCCTCAGACCTTCTAGGTTTTGTTCCTCCAAATTTTGACCTCCAGGTGTTCTGTGTTACCATTTTCTGTTCTCCCAATTTGCTGAAGCACTGGCAGGTGCCTCAACCTCCCAGGTGCACCTGCGACCTCCCAGGTACAGTTCTCCTCCCAGGTACACCTCGACCTCCCAGGTGCATGGCCTCCCAGGTACTGGCCTGTGGTGCCTCCTGGCCTCATGTACACATCATGTGCATGTTC
>NW_024736968.1:0-23424 GCF_018991925.1 Homarus americanus
ACACTCCCAGACACCTCTGACACTTGTGTACAATCTCAAACACCCTGCGCCACCTCTGACACCCCAGGTTCACCTCTGACACCCCAGGCACACCTCCGATACCCGGCACACCTCTGACACCCCAGGACACCCCTGACACCCCTAGGCACCTCTGTCAATCCCTGATACACCCCTAACACTCCCAGGCACACCGCTGACACCCCAGGCACACCTCTGACACCCCAGGCACACCCTTGACACCCCCAGACCCTCAGACACCCCAGGCACACCCAGACACCCCCAGGCACACCCCAGAAACCCAGGCACACTTCACACCCCAGGCACACCCTCTGACACTCCCAGGCACAACCTCTGACACACCCATTTACTCCACTGGCATCTCCTGGCACACCTCTGACACTCCCAGGCACATGTCCAACACTCCCACATACCTCTGACACTCCCCAGATACCCTGACACCCAGGTACACCTCCTCTGACACTCCCAGGCACACCTCCTGACACCCCAGGCACACCTCCGATACTCCCAGGTTCACCTCTGACACACTCCAAGGGCACCTCTGGCACCCTAGGCACTCCTCTGTCATTCCCCTGACACACCCCAATACTCCCCAGGAACACCGCTGACACCCTAGGCACACCCTGCACACTGCCAGGTACACCTCCGACCCCAGGCACACCTCCACACCCCAGGCATACTTCTCACACCCCAGGTACACCTCCGACACCCTAGGTACACCTCTGACACTCCCAGGTACACCTCTGACACCTGTACACCCTGACACCCCAGGTACCTCTGCCCCAACACCCTCTGACACCCCAGGCCACCCGACTCCCCAGGCACACCTCCCGACACCTCAGGCACACCCTCACACCCCAGGCACACCTCCCGACACTCCCAGGCACACCTCTGACAAGCCCAGGCACACCTCTGACACTCCAGCACCCATGACACTCATAGGTACACCTCTGACACTCCCAAGCACACCTCTGATACCCCAGGCACACCTCTGACACCCCAGGCACACCCTGACACCCCAGGTACTCCACTGACATTCCTGGTACACCTCACACCCCAGGCACACGTCCAACACCCCAGATACACCTCTGACACTCCCAGATACATCTCTGACACCCCCAGGTACACCTCTGACCCCCAGGCACACCTCTGACACTCCCAGGTACACCTCCGATACTCCCAGGCACACCTCACACTCCCAGGCACACCTCTGTCACCCTAGGTACCCTCTGTCACTCCCCTGATACACCTCTAACACTCCCAGGTACACCGCTGACACCCCAGGCACACCTCTGACACCCCACACCTTTGACATCCCACGCACACCCCAGACACCCGGTACACCCCAGACACTCCCAGGCACACCCCAGACACCCCAGCACACTTCTCACACTCGCAGGTACACCTCCGACACCCCAGGTACACCCTCTGACACTCCCAGGTACACCTCTGACACTCCCCAGGCACACCTCTGACACTGGCACACCCCTGACACTCCCAGGTACATCTCTGACACTCCCAGGTACTCCACTGACATTCCCTGGTACACCTCTGACACTGGTACACGTCCAACACCCCAGATACACCTCTGACACTCCCAGGTATATCTCTGACACCCATGCACACCCCTGACATTCCCAGGCACACCTCTGACACCCCAGGTACACCTCTGACACCCCAGGCACACATCCGATACCCCAGGTGCCCCTCTGACACTCCCAGGCACACCTCTGACACTCCCAAGCAACCTGACACCCCATTTACTCCACCTGGCATTCCCTGGTACACCTCTCTGACACTTGTACACGTCCAACACTCCCAGATACACCCTGACACCCCAGGTACACCGCTGACACACCCATTTACCCACTGGCATTCCCTGGTACACCTCTGACACTTGCACACGTCCAACACTCCCAGATACACCTCTGACACTCCCAGAAACACCTGACACTCCCAGGCACACCTCTGACACTCCCAGGTACACCCCAGACACTCCCAGGTACACTTCTCACACTCCCAGGCACACCTCCTGACACCCCAGGCACACCTTTGACACTCCCAGGCACACCTCCTGACACACCCATTTACGCCACTGGCATTCCCTGGTACACCTCTGACACCCCAGGCACACGTCCAACACTCCCAGATACACCTCTGACACTCCCAGATACACCCTCGACACCACCAGGTACACCCTGACACCCCAGGCACAACCTCTGACACTCCAAGTCACACCTCCGATACTCCCAGGTTCACCTCTGACACCCAAGGCACCTCTGACACTTGGTACCCTCTGACCACCCCAGATACACCCCTAATACTCCCAGGAACACCCCTGACACTCCAGGCACACCTCTCACACTGCCAGGCACACCTCCGACTCCCCAGGCACACCTCCGACACTCCCAGGCACACTCTCCCCACACACAAGGTACACCCTCCGACACCCCAGGCACCTCTGACACTCCCAGGTACAATTTCTGACACTCCAAGGCACACCCTGACACCCCAGGTACACCTCTGACACCAGGAAGTACACCTCTGATACTCCCAGGCACACCTCCGACTCCCAGGCACCTCCGACACCCCAGGCACACTTCTTACACTCCCAGTACACTCCGACAACTCCCAGGCACACCTCTGACACTCCCCAGGAACACCTCTGACACTCCCAGGTACACCTCGACACCCCAGGTACCCTCTGACACTGCCAGGTACACGTCCAACACCCCAGACACACCTCTGACTCTCCCAGGCACATCTCAAACACCCCTGGCACACCTCTGACACCCCCAGGTACACCTCTGACACTCCCTGGTACACCTCCGATACCCCAGGTACACCTCTGACACTCCCAGGCACACCTCTGACAGTCCCAGGCACCCTCTGTCAATCCCTGATACACCTCTACCCCAGGTACACCGCTGACACCCCAGGTACACCTCTGACACTCCCAGGTACACCTTGACTCCCCCTGGTACACCTCAGACACCCCCAGGTACAATTCTGCAGACACTCCCCAGGCCACCCAGACACTCCCAGGTACACTTCACACTCCCAGGTACACCACTGACACTCCCAGGTACCCTCTGACACACCCATTTAGTCCACTGGCATTCCCTGGTACACCTCTGACAGGCACACCAACACCCCACACACACCTCTGACACTCCCAGGTACACCCTAGACAACCCCAGGCACACCTCAGACACCCAAGTACACCTGACACCCCAGGTACACCTCCGACACTCCCCAGGCACACCTCTGACACCCCAGGCACACCTCTGACACACCCAGGCACACCCCTGACACCCCAGGTACTCCACTGACATTCCTTGGTACACCTCTGACACTCTAGGTACACCTGACACTCCCCAGGCACACCCTGACACTCCCCCAAGCACACCCCTGACACCCCAGGCACACCCCCGACACCCCAGGCACACCTCTGACACTCCCAGGCACACCTCTGACACCCCAGGTACCCTCTGTCACCCCTGACACACCCCCAACAATCCCAGGCAACCACCGCTGACACTCCCAGGCACACCGCTGACACGCCAGGCACACCCTCAGACCCCAGGCACACCCCTGCACTCCAGGAACACCCCAGACACCCCAGGCACACCCACACACCCAGGTACACCTCACACTCCCAGGTACACCTCACACACCCCAGGCACACCTCCTGACACCCCAGGCACACCTCAGACACTCCCAGGCACACCCCTGACACTGGCACACCTCCACACTTCCAACACCTCTCAACACTCCAGGCACACCTCTGACACTCCCAGGCACACCTCTGACACTCCCAGGCACACCCTGACACCCCAGGCACACCCAAATCCCTAGGCACACCTCTGACACCCCAGGCACATCGTCCAACACAGGTACACCTCTGACAATTCTGCTCTCTCACACCCCAGGTACACCTCTGACATTCCCAGGCACACCCCCAGACACCCCAGGCATACACCTCCGACACCCCAGGCACAACCTCTGACACCCCAGGCACACCTCCGACACCCCAGGCACCTTGACACCCCAGGCACACCTAGACACCCCAGGCACACCTCTGACACCCCAGGCACACCCCAGACACCCCAGGCACACCCCAGACACCCAGGCAACACTTCACACTGCAGGCACACCTTGACACCCCAGGCACACCTCCGACACCCCAGGCACACTTCCTGACACTCAGGCACACCTCTGACACTCCCCAGGCACACCCTGACACTCCCCAGGCACACCTCTGACACTCCCAGGCACACCTCTGACACCCCAGGCACTCCACCGACATCTGGCACACCCCTGACACTCCCAGGCACAACTCCGACATTCAAGTAAACCTCCTGATACCCCAGGCACACCTCTGACACCTAGGCACACCTCTGACACCCAGGTATCTCCACCTCCCCTGCACCTCTGACACCAGGCACACCTCAGACACTCCCTGGCACATCCCCTGACACACTTGCACACCCTCACCCTGATTCTCTGACAGTCCCAGGCACACTTGACACTCCCAGGCACCTCTGACACTTGCACTCCCACTGACATCTCCCTTGCAGACCTCTGACACTCTGCACACGCCTGACACTCCTGTGACACACCTCTGACACTCCCAGGCACCCACTGACACTCCTGGTACACCCTTGACACTCCCCAGGCACACCTCCTGACACATTCCCAGGCACACCTCAGACACCCCCAGGCACACTCTCACACCCCAGGCACACCTCTGACACCCTAGGCACCTCTGTCAACCCCTGATACAGCTCTAACACCCCAGGCACACCGCTGACACTTGCACACCTCTGACACCCCAGGCACACCTTGACACCCCTGGCACACCCCAGACACCTGCAGGCACAACCTGCACACCCCAGGCACACCCCAGACACTCCAGGCACACTCTCACACTCCCCAGGCACACCTCTGACACCCCGGGTACACCTCTGACACACCCATTTACACCACTGACATTCCCTGGCACACCTCTGACACTCCAGGCACACGCCCAACACTCCCCACATACACCCTGACACTCCCAGACACACCTTGGGACACCCCAGGCACACCCCTGACACCTGCTGCACACCTCTGACACTCCCAGGTACACCCCCTGACACCCCCAAGCACACCCCTGACACCCCCAGGCACACTTTGACACCCCAGGCACACCTCTGACACCCCAGGCACTCCACTGACATTCCTGGCACACCTCTGACACCTTACGCACATGTCCAACACTCCCAGATCTGACACTACCAAGTACACACCTGACACTCCCAGGTACACCTCCTGACACTCCCAGGTACAGCTCTGACACTCCCAGGTACTCCATTGACATTCCTTGGTACACCTCTGACACTCCATTCACATATCCAACACTCCCAGATACCTCTTGACACTCCCCTTGCACCTCTGACCTCCCAGGTACCTCTGACCTCCCCAGCTACACCTCTGACATTCCCAGGTACACCCCAGACACTCCCAGGTGGACTTCTCACACTCCTAGGTACACCTCTGACACTCCTAGGTAATCCTCTGTCACTCCCTGATACCTCTAACACTCCCAGGTACACAGCTGACACTGCCAATACACCTCAGACACTGCCAGGTACACCTCAGACACCAGGTGCACCTCACACACCCTCAGATGCTCAAGGTGCTGCTGCCTCCAAGTGCACCTCTGACACTCCCAGGCACACCTCTGACACTCCCAGGTACACCTCCGATTCCCAGGTACACCTCCGATATTCCCAGGTAGCACCTCCGATACTCCCAGGTACACCTTTGAGACTCCCAGGTGCACCTCTGACCTCCCAGGGTACACTTCTGATACTCCCAGGTACACTTCTGACACTCCCAGGTACACCTCAGACATTCCAGGCACACCTCTGACACTCCAGGTACACCTGACACTGCCAGGTACACCTCTGACACTCCATGTACACCTCCGACACTCCAAGGTACACCTCTGACCTCCCAGGTACACCTCCAATACTCCAGGTTCACGTCTGACCTCCCAGGTACACCTCTGACACTCCAGGTACTCTGTCACTCCTGATACACCTCTAACACTGCAGGTACACCGCTGACACTCCCAGGTACACCTCTGACACTGCCAGGTACCTCCGACTCCCAGGTACACCTCCGACACTCCCAGGCACACTTCCAAACTCCCAGGTACACCTCCGATATTCCCAGGTACACCTCCGATACTCCCAGGTACACCTTTGAGACTCCCAGGTACTCCACTGACACTCCCTGGTACACCTCTGACATTCCCAGTTACACCTCCGACACTCCCAGTTACACCGCTGACACCCTCAGGTACACTTCTGACACTCCCAAGTACTCCACTGACATTCCCTGGTACAATTCTGACACTCCCAGGTACACGTCCGATTCTCCCAGATACACCTCTGACACTCCCAGGCACATCTCCGACACTCCCTGGTACACCTCTGACACTGCCAGGTACACGTCCAACACTCCCAGATACACCTCTGACACTCTCAGGTACATCTCTGACACTCCCAGGTACACCTCAGACACTCCCAGGTACACCCTAGACACTCCCAGGTACACCCCAGACACTCCAGGTACATTTCTCACACCCCAGGTACACCTCTGACACTCCCAGGTACACCTCTGACACTCCCAGGTACAGCTGACACACCATTTACTCCACTGGCATTCCCTGGTACACCTCTGACACTCCCAGGGACACGTCCAAGCACTCCCAGATACACCTCTGACCTCCCAGAAACCTCGGACACTCCCAGGTACCTCTGACACTCCCAGGTTCACCTCTGACCTCTCCCAGGTACACCTCTGACACTCCCAGGTACTCCACTGATATTCCTTTGTTACCTCTGGCACTCCCAGGTACACGTCCAACACTCCCAGATACACCTCCTGACACTCCAGGTATCTGACACTCCCAGGTACACTTCTGACTTCCCAGGTGCACCTCTGACACTCCCAGGTACATCCGATACTCCCAGGTACACCTCTGATACTCCAGGTACAATCCGACACTCCCAGGTACACCTTGACACTCCCAGGTACACCTTAGACACTCCCAGGTACACCCCAGACATCCCAGGTACACCCCAGACACGCCCAGGTACACTTCCACACTCGCAGGTACACCTTTGACACTTCCAGGTACCTCCGACCTCCCAGGTCACACCTCTGACACTCCCAGGCACACCTCTGACCTCCCAGGTACCTCTGACACTCCCAGGTACACCTCTGACACTCCCAGGTACCTCTGGCCTCCCAGGTCACTCCACTGACATTCCTGGTGCACCTCTGACACTCCCAGGCACAACTCCGACACTCCAGGGTAAACCTCCATTCCTCCTAGGTACACCTCTGACCTCCCAGGTACACCTCTGACCTCCTAGATTCCTCTTACACTCCTGGTACACCTCTGACACTCAGGTACACCTCAGACACTCCTGGTACATCTCTGACACTCCCAGGTACACCCTTTCACTCCTGGATCTCCTGACAGTCCCAGGTACACCTCTGACCTCCCAGGTGCACCTCTGACACTCCCAGGTACTCACTGACATTCCCTGGTAACTCTGACACTCTCAGGTACACGCCCGACACTCCCAGATACACCTCTGACACTCCAGGTACTCCACTGACACTCCTGGTACACCCTTGACACTCCCAGCTACACCTCTGCATTTCCCAGGTACACCCCAGACACTCCCAGGTAGACTTCTCACACTCCTAGGTACCTCTGACACTCCTAGGTACTCCTCTGTCAATCCCTGATACACCTCTTATACTCCCAGGTACGCTGACACTCCCAGGTACACCTCTGACACTCCCAGGTACACCTTTGATACTCCCTGGTACACCCCAGACACTCCCAGGTACACCCTAGACACTCCCAGGTACACCCCAGACACTCCCAGGTACACTTCTCACAATCCCAGGTACACCTCTGCCTCCCAGGTACACCTCTGACACCATTTACTCCACTGGCATTCCTAATTCTCTGACACTCCCAGGTACACGTCCAACACTCCCACATACACCTCTGACATTCCCAGATACACGACACTCCCAGGTCACACCTCTGACCTCCAAGGTACACCTCTGACCTCCTAGGTACACCTCTGAACCTCCCAAGCACACCTCTGACACTCCCAGGTACACCTCTGACACTCCCAGGTACACCTCTGACCTCCCAGGTACTCCACTGACATTCCTTGGTACACCTCTGACTCCCAGGCACATATCCAACCTCCCAGATACACCTCTGACACTCCCAGATACATCTCTGTCCCAGGTACCTCCGATACTCCCAGGTACACCTCTGACTCCCAGGTACCTGTGTCACTCCTAGGTCACTCCTCTGTCCTCCTGATACACCTCTAACACTCCCAGGTACACCTGACACACACCAGGTACACCTCTGACACTCCCAGGTACAACTTTGACCTCCCAGGTACACCTCAGTTACTCCCAGGCACATCCCAGACACTCCCAAGTTCACCCCAAACCTCCCAGGCACTTCTCACACTCTGAGGTTCACCTCCGACCTCCCAGGTACACCTCTGACACTCCCAGGTACACCTCTGAAACTCCCAGGTACAGTACACCTTGACACTCCCAGGTACTCCACTGATATTCCCTGGTACACCTCTGACACTCCCAGGTAAGGTACACGTCCAACACTCCCAGATACACCTCTGACACTCCCAGGTACATCTCTGACACTCCCAGGTACACTTGTGACATTCCCAGGTACACCTCTGACACTCCCAGGTACACATCCGATACTCCCAGGTACCTCTGATACTCCCAGGTACGTCCGACCTCCCAGGTACACCTTTGACACTCCCAATGGAGTACACCTAGACACTCCCAGGTACACCCCAGCCTCCCAGGTACACTTCTCACACTCGCTGGTACCTTTGACACTCCAGGTACATCTCTGACACTCCCAGGTACACCTCTAACACTCCCAGGTACAACTCCGACACTCGCAGGTAAACCTCCGATACTCCTAGGTACACCTCTGACACTCCCAGGTACACCTCTGACACTTAGGCATTCCTCTGACACTCCCTGTACACCTCCTGACACCCCAGGTACACCTCAGACACCCCTGGACATCTCACACCCCAGGTACACCCCTTCACTCCCTTCCCTGGCACAATCCCTGACACTCTCAGGCACACGCCCGGGACACTCCCAGATACACCTCTGACACCCAGGCACTCCACTGACACTCCCCTGGCACACCCTGACACTCTAGCCACACCTCCTGACATTCCCAGGTACACCCCAGACACCCCAGGCAGACTCTCACACTCCCAGGCACACCTCTGACACTCCCAGGCAATTCTCTGTCAATCCCTGATACACCTCTTACACCCCCTGTGCACACACACACTTATGGGCACACCTCTGACACCTAGGCACACCTTGATACCCCCTGCACACCCAGACACCCCAGGCACACCCCAGACACCCCAGGCACACCCCCAGACACTCCCCAGGCACACCCCCTCACAACCCAGGTACACCTCTGACACTCCCCAGGCACACCTCCTGACACACCCACTTACTCCACTGGCATTCCCTGCACACCCCTGACACCCCAGGCACACGTCCAACACTCCACATACACCTCTGACATTCCAGACACACCTCGACACCCCAGGCACACCTCTGACACTCCAAGGTACACCTCTGACACTCCCTAGGCACACCTGACACCCCAAGCACACCTCTGACACTCCCAGGCACACCTCTGACAATTCTTGCGCACCTCTGACACCCCAGGTACCCACTGACATTCCTGGTACACCTCTGACATCCTGGTGCCACATCCAACACCTAAGATACACCTCTGACACTCCCAGACATCTCTGGACACCCTGGCAAGGCCACCTCTGACACTCCCAGGCACACCTCTGACACTCCCCAGGCACATTCTCCGATACTCCCCAGGCACACCCCTGACACCCCAGGCACACCTGTGCTCACTCCCAGGCACCCTCTCTGTCACTCCCCTGATACACCTCTAACACTCCCCAGGCACAATTGCTGACACACCCAGGCACACCTCTGACACTCCTGAGTACAACTTTGACACTCCCAGGTACACCTCAGTTACTCCCAGGCACATCCCAGACACACCCCAGGCACACCCCAGACACCCCAGGCAAGCACCCCCCACACCTCGCAGGCTCACCTCCGACACCCCTGCAGGCACACCTCTGACACTCCCCAGGCACACCTCTGAAACCCCAGGCACACCCTGACACTGCAGGCACACCTCTGACACCCCAGGCACTCCACTGATATTCCCTGGCACACCTCTTCTGACACTCCCAGGCAAGGTACACGTCCAACACACCCCAGGCACACCCTGACACTCCCCAGGCACATTCCCCACACTCCCCAGGCACACTTGCAGACATTCCCCAGGCACACCTCTGACACTCCCAGGCACACATCCGATAATCTCTGGTAAGTACAATTCCTCTGATACCCCAGTGTCCGGACACCCCAGGCACACCCTTGACACCCAGGCACACCTTAGACACTCCCAGCACACCCCAGACACCCCAGGCACACCCCAGACACCCAGGCACACCTCCCCTCAACAGCCTGCTGGCACACCTTGACACCTGCACATCTCCTGACACCTAAGGCACACACCCCAACACTCCCCAGGCACACTGACACTCGCAGGCAAACCTGACACCCTGCAGGTACACCTCTGACACTTGCACACCTCTGACACTTGTATTCTCTGACACTCCCCTGGCACACTCCTGACACTCCCAGGCACACCCAGACACTCCCCTGGTACATCTCTGACACTCCCAGGCACACCCCTTTCACTCCCTGGATCTTCCCTGACAGTCCCAGGCACACCCTGACACTCCCAGGTGCACCTCTAACATCCCAGGTACCCACTGACATCCTGGCACATCTCTGACACCTCAGGCACACGCCCGACACTCCCAGATACACCTCTGACACTCCCAGGCACTCCACTGGACACTCCCTGGCACACACCCTCACACCCCAGCCACACCTCTGACATTCCCAGGCACACCCCAGACACCCCAGGCAGATTCTCACACCCAGGCACACCCCTGACACTCCCAGGCAATCCCTGGTCACCCCTGATACACCCCAACACCCAGGCACACCGCTGACACTGCCAACACACCTCAGACACCAGGCACACCTCAGACACTGCCAGGCACCCCACACACCCCCAGGCACACACCTCAGATACTCCAAGCTGCGCACCTCTGACACTGAAGTGCGCCTCTGACACTCCCCATAATACCTCTGACACTCCCAGGCACACCTCCTGATATGCCCCAGGCACACTCGATATTCCTGCAGATGTCAATCTGATAATTCCAGGCACACCCTTGAGACTTGGTGGGCACTCCACTGACACCCCTGGCACACCTGACATTCCCAGCACACCCGACACCCTGCTCACACCCCACACCCCAGGCACACCCCTGACACACCCCACACCTGTGCACACCCCATTAACTTGCACACCCCAGACACCCTGCACACCCCTGACACCCAGGCACACCGCCGACACTGCCAGGCACACCTCCTGACACCCATGCACACCTCCTGACACCCAAGGCACACCCCTGAATTCTGCACACCTCCAATACTCCCAGGTTCACGTCTGACACTCCCAGGCACACCTCTGACACTCCTAGTACTCCACTGTCACCCCTGATACACTCTAACACTGCCAGGAACACCGCTGACACTTAGGCACACCCTGACACTGCCAGGCACACCTCCGGGACCCCCTGGTGCACACCTCCCGACACTCCCCAGGCACACCACCCCAGGCACACCTGATATTCCCAGGCACACTCTCCGACACTCCCCAGGCACACCCCTTGAGACTCCCAGGCACTCCACCGACACCCCTGGCACACCCCCTGACATTCCCCAGTTCACACTCTGACACCCCCAGTCACACCGCCGACACCCCCAGGCACACCCTGACACCCCAAGCACTCCACTGACATTCCCCTGGCACACCCCTGACACCCCAGGCACACGTCCGACTCTCCCAGACACACCTCTGACACTCCTGCGCACACCTGACACTCCCTGGCACACCCTGACACCGCCAGGCACACGTCCAACACTCCCAGATACACACCTCTGACACTCCCCAGGCACATCTCTGACACTCCTAGGCACACCCCAGACACACTCTGTACACCCCAGACACCCCAGGCACACCCCAGACACTCCCCAGGCACATTTCTCACACTCCCAGGTACACCTCTGACACCCCAGGTACAATTCCCTGACACTTGCAGTACACACCGCTGACACACACCCATTTACTCCACTGGCATTCCCCTGCACACCTCTGACACTCTGTGTACACGTCCAACACTCCCAGATACACCTCCTGACACTCCTGTGAAACACCTCGACACTCCCCAGACACACCTCTGACACCCCATGTACATCTCAAACACTTGCACACCCTGACACCTTTGTGGACTCCTCTGTCAATCCCTGATACACCCCAACACCTACTCCTGCTGACACAAACCCAGGCACACCTCTGACACTCCAGGCACACCTTGACACACCCCTGCACACCCCAGACACTCCCCAGGCACACCCCAGACACTCCCAGGCACACCCCCAGACACTCCCTAAGGTACTCTTCACACCCCCCAGGTACACCTCCTGACACTCCCAGGTACACCTCTGACACACCCATTTACTCCACTGGCATTCCCTGGCACACTTCCTGACACTTCAGGCACATGTCCAACACTCCCACACACACCTCTGACACTCCCCAGATACACCCCGACACCCCAGGGTACACCTCCTGACACCCCAGGCACACCTCCACACTCTAAGGCACACTCCTGATAATTCCCAGGTTCACCTCCTGACACCCAAGAAGTAACCTCTGACAATTCTAGTACCCTCTGTCATCCCTGATACACCCTTAATACTCCCAAGAACACTGTTGACAATTCTGTGCACACCTCGCACACTGCCAGGCACACCCGGGACCCCCCCAGGCACACCTCCGACACTCCCCAGGCATACTCTCACACTCCCAGGCACACCTCTGACACCCCTGCACACCTCTGACACTCCCAGCAGGCACACCTCTGACACTCCAAGGCACAATCCTGACACCCCAGGCACACCTCTGACACTCCCAAGCACACCCTCTGACACTGCACACCTCCGACCCCCCCAGGCACACCTGACACACCCAGGCACACTCTGACAATCCCACACCTCTGACACTCCAAGGTGCACCTGACACCACAGGCACACCTCTGACACCCCCAAGCACACCCTGACACCCAGGCACACCTCTGACACTCCCTGTGCACACCTCTGACACTCCTGTACCCACTGACATTCTTTATACACCTCTGACACCCCACACACGTCCACTCCCAGTCCCAGATACACCTCTGACACTCCCAGATACATTCTGATACTCCCAGGCACACCCTGACACTCAGGCACACCTCTGACACTCCCAGGCACACCTCCGATACCCCAGGCACACCTCTGACACTCCCAGGCACACCTCTGTCACCCAGGGTACTCTCTGTCACCCTGATACACCTCTAACACTCCCAGGTACACGCTGACACTCCCAGGCACACCTCTGACACTCCCCAAGTACACCTTGACACTCCCCAGGTACCACTGACATTCCTTGGTACACCTCTGACACTCCGGCACATATCCAACACTCCAGATACACCTCTGACACTCCCAGATACATCTCTGACACCTCCAGGCACACCTCTGACACTCCCAGGTCACACCTCTGACACCCCAGGTACACCTCTGATACTCCCAGGCACACCTCTGACACTCCCGGGCACACCTGTGTCACCCTAGGCACCTCCTGTCACCCCTGATACACCTCTAACACTCCCCAGGCACACCGCGGACACACCCAGGCACACCTCTGACACTCCCAGGTACAACTTTGACACTCCCAGGCACACCTCACACTTGCACATCCCACACTCCAGGCACACCCCAGACACTCCAGGTACACCACCTGCAGGTTCACCTCCCACTTGCACACCTCTGACACTCCAGGTCACACCCTGAAACTCCCAGGCACATCTCTGACATCCAGGTACACCTCTGACACTCCAGTACTCCACTGATATTCCCTGGCACACCTCTGACACTCCCAGGTAAGGCACACGTCCAACACTCCCGAGATACCTCTGACACTCTCCTGGCATCTCTGACACTCCCAGGCACACTCTTGGACATTCCCAGGCACACCCCTGACACTCCCCAGGACACATCCGATACTCAGGCACACCTCTGATACTCCCAGGCACACGTCCGACACACCTTTTGACACTCCCAGGCACACCTTAGCACACCCCAGGCACACCCCAGACACCCAGGCACACCCCAGACACAGGCACACTTCTCACACTGCTGGCACACCTTGACACCCCAGGTACATCTCTGACACTCCCAGGCACCCCCAACACTCCCAGGCACACCTGACACTGCAGGTAAACCTCCGATACTCCTAGGTACACCTCTGACACTCCCAGGCACACCCTGACACCCCAGGTATTCCCTCTGACACTCTGCACCTCTGACACCCCAGGCACACCTCAGACACCCCCTGGTACATCTCTGACACTCCCAGGCACACCCCTTTCACTCCCTGGATTCTCCCTGACAGTCCCAGGTACACCTCTGACACTCCCAGGTGCACCTCTAACACTCCCAGGCACCCACTGACATTCCCTGGCACATCTCTGACACTCTCAGGTACACGCCCGACACCCCAGATACACCTCTGACACTCCCCAGGCACTCCACTGACACCCTGGCACACCCTTGACACCCCAGCCACCTCTGACATTCCCAGGCACACCCCAGACACCTGTGCAGACTTCTCACACCCTAGGCACACCTCTGACACCCTAGTAATCCTCTGTCACTCCCTGATACACACCTCTCAACACTCCCAGGCACACCGCCGACACAAATACACCCCAGACACTGCCAGGCACACCTCAGACACTGCCAGGTGCACCACACACCCCAGGTACACACTCAGATATCTAAGGCACCTCTGACACTCCAGTGCATGCCTCTGACACCCCAGGCACACCTCTGACACTCCCAGGCACACCTCTGACATTCCCTGCCACACCTCCGACACTCCCAGTTACACCGTGACACCAGGTACACTTCTGACACTCCCAAGTACTCCACTGACATTCCCTGGTACACTCTGACACTCCGTCCGACTCCTCCCAGACACACCTCTGACACTCCCAGGCAAGCAGTCATCCCAGACACCCCTGGCACACCCTCCACACTGCCAGCACACGTCCAACACCCTGATACACCCCACACCTCTGGTGCACATCTCTGACACACCCCAGACACCCTGTTCAACCCCAGACACCCCAGGCACACCCCAGACACCCCAGCACTTTCACACCCCTGCACACCTCTGACACCCCCAGGCACACCTCTGACACTCCCCAGGCACACCGCTGACACCCATTTACTCCACTGGCATTCCCTGCACACTCTGACACTCCCAGGTACACGTCCAACACTCCCAGATACACTCTACAATTCCCCAGAAACACCTCGGACACCCCAGATACACCTCTGACACTCCCCATGTACATCTCAAACACTCCCAGGCACACCTCTGACACCCCCTAGGCACTCCTCTGTCAATCCCTGATACACCCCCAACACCCAGGCACACCAAGCTGGTCAAACCCCAGGCACACCTCTGACACTCCCAGGCACACCTTGACACTCCCTGGCACACCTCAGACACCCCAGGCAACACCCCAGACACTTGTGCACACCCCTGCATTAATCTTGCGTAACTCTTCTGGGAATTCTCAGTACACCTCTGACACTCCCCAGGTACACCTCTGACATGCACCCATTTACTCCACTGGCATTCCCTGGCACACTCCTGACACCTCTGGTACATGTCCAACACCCACACACACCTCTGACACTCCCAGACACACCCCTATTCCCAGGCACACCCTCTGACACCCCAGGCACACCTCTGGACACTCTGGTGGCACACCTGATACTCCCAGGTTCACTCCCTGACACCTGGGCTGCACCCCCATACCCCAGGCACCCCCGTCAGTCTCCCCCATACACCCCACACCCCAAGAACACTGCTGACACTCTAAGGCACACCCCTGCACACCGCCAGGCACACCTGACCCCAGGCACACACCCTCTGGTGCACACTTCACACTTGCACACCCCACACCTGCACACCTCTGACACCCAGGCACACCCCCTGACACTCCAAGGCACACCCCTGACACTCCCCAGGCACACCTCTGACACCCCTGGGCACACCCCTGACACTCCCAGGCACACCTCCGACCTCCCCAAGGCACACCTCCGACACACCCAGGCACACTCCCTGACAACCTGTGCACCCCTCTGACACCTGGGCTGCACCTCTGACACCATAGGCACACCTTGAGCACCCCAAGCACACCCTGACACCCCAGGCACACCTCCTGACACCCAGGCACACCTCTGACACCCCAGGCACACCGACATCTCTGCACACCTCTGACACTCCCTGCCACACGCCCAGCACTCACACTCCCAGATACACCTCTGACACTCCAGATACATCTCTGACACCCCAGTACACCTCTGACACCCCAGGTACACCTCTGACACTCCCAGGCACACCTCGATACTCCCCAGGTACACCTCTGACACTCCCAGGCACACCTCCTAGGTACCTCTGTCACCCCTGATACACTCCTAACACCTCAGGCACACCTGCTGACACCCCAGGCACACCTCTGACACTCCCAAGCACACCTTGACACTTCGTGCACACCTCAGACACCCCAGGCACACCCCAGACACCCTGTGAACACCCCAGACACCCCGCACACTTCTCACACTCGCAGGCACACCTCCGACACTCCAGGCACCCTCTGACACTCTGCAGGCACACCTCTGACACTCCAGGCACACCTCTGGACACCCCAGGCACACCTCTGACACTCCCAGGCACACCTCCCATACCCAGGTACACCCTGACACTCCCAGGTACTCCACTGACATTCCTGCCACCTCTGACACCCTAGGCACACGTCCAACACTCCCAGATACACCTCTGACACTCCCCAGTAAGCATTCTGACACTCCCATACACCTCTGACATTCCCACACCTCTGACACTTCGCAAGCAAATCTGATACCTCAGGTACACCTCTGACACTCGCACACCTCTGACACTCCAAGCACAACTCTGACACCCACTCCACTGGCATTCCTGCACACCTCTGACACCCCAGCACACGTCCAACACTCCCAGACACACCTCGGGACACTCCCCAGATACACCCCAGACACCCGGTGGCACACCCCACACTCCAGGCACACATCTCACACTCCCAGGCACACCTCTGACACTCCCAGGCACACCTCTGACACTCCCGCACACCTCTGACACACCCATTTACTCCACTGGCATTCCCTGGCACACCTCTGACACTCCCAGGCACACGTTCAACACTCCCAGATACACCTCTGACACACCCAGATACACCTCTGACACTCCCAGATACACCCTCTGACACTCCAGGTACACCTCTGACACTCCAAGGTACACTCCGATACTCCCAGGTTCACCTCTGACACCTCCAAGGCACCCTGACTCTCCCAGGTACTCCTCTGACCACCCCAGATGACACCCCAATACTCCCAGGAACACCGCTGACACTCCAGGTACACCTCTCACACTCCTGACCCCAGGCACACCTCGACACTCCCAGGCACACTTCCACACTACAGGCACACCTCCGACACTCCCAGGCACACTCTGACACTCCAAGGCACACCCCTGACACCCCAGGCACACCTCTGACACCTGAAGCACACCCTGACACCAGGTACACCTCCGACACCCGGCACACCTCTGACACCCCAGGCACACCTTTCTACCCCAGGCACACCTCTGACACCCCAGGCACACCTCTGACACTGCCAGGCACACGTCCAACACTCCCAGATACACCTCTGACACCCCAGGCACATCTCAAACACCCCAGGCACACCCTCTGACACTCCAGGCACACCTCTCACACTCCCAGGCACACCTCCGATACCGAGCTGCACACCCCTGACACCCCAGGCACCTCCACACCGGTACCTCTGTCAACCCCTGATACACCTCTAACACCCCAGGCACACCGCTGACACCCCAGGCACACCTCTGACACCCAGGCACACCTTGACACCCTGGCACACCAGACACCCCTGGCACCAGACACCCCAGGCACACCCCAGACACCCCAGGCACACTTCACACCCCAGGCACACCTCTGACACTCCCAGGCACACCTCTGACACACCCATTTACTCCACTGGCATTCCCTGCACACCTCTGACACCCCAGGCACACGTCCAACACTCCCACACACACCTCTGACACCCCAGATACACCTCGGACACCAGGCACACCTCTGACACTCCCCAGGCACACCTCTGACACTCCCCAGGCACACCTCCGATACTCCCAGGTTCACCTCTGACACTCCAAGGTGCACCTCTGACACCTAGGCACCTCTGTCATTCCATGATACACCCCCACACTCCCAGGAACACTGCTGACCTCCCAGGCACACTCACACCAGCCACCTCCGACTCCCAGGTCACACATCCGACACCCAGGCACACTTCTCACACTCGCACACCTCTGACACCCCAGGCACACCTCTGACTCTCCCAGGCACACCTCTGACACTCCAAGGCACACCCTGGACACCCAGGCACACCCTCTGACACCCCAGGCACACCCTGACACCCCAGGCACACCCCACACTCCCCAGGTACCACTGACACCCCTGGCACACCTCTGACACTCCCAGCACACGTCCAACACTCCCAAACACACCTGACACTCCCAGGCACATCTCTGACACCCCAGGCACACCTCTGACATCCCAGGTACACCTCTGACACTCCCCAGGCACACATCTGATACTCCCAGGCACACCTCTGACACTCCGGGGCACACCTCTGACATTCCCAGGTACAACTCTGACACTTCCATCATCTCCACTGGCATTCCCTGTACACCCTTGACAATCCCCAGGCACACGTCCAATTCCAGACACACCCTGACACTTGACAGTTCCTGGACACTTTGGTGCACACCCAGACACCTAGGCACACCCTGTGCTCCCCAGGCACCTCCGATACTCCCAGGGTTTCACCTCTGACACTCCAAGGCACCTCTGACACCCCAGGCACACGTCCAACACCTCAGATACACCCCGACACCCCCTGACACACCCTGACACCTGCACACCTCTGACACTCCCAGGCTGACACCCCAGGCACACCTCTGACACAGCCAGGTACACCTCCTGACTCCAGGCACATCCCACCCCAGGCACACCCCCACATTCCCCGGCACACCTGACACCCCAGGCACACCCCTGACACTCCCAGGCACACCTCTGACACTCCAAGGCACACTGACACCTAGCACACCCTGACACCCCACACCTCTGACACTCCCAGGCACACCTCCGACTCCCCAGGCACACCTCCGACACCCCAGTAGGCACACCTCTGACACCCCAGGTGCACCTCCGACACACCCCAGGCACACCTCTGACATTCCCCAGGCATACCTCTGACACCCTAGGCACACCTCTGACACTCCTAGGCACACCTCTGACACCCCAAGCACACCTCTGACACCCCAGGCACACCTCTGACACTCCCAGGCACACCTCTGACACCCCAGGTACACCTCCGATACTTCTGGGCACACCTCTGACACTTGGCACACACTCTGTCACCCTAGGTACCTCTGTCACCTCCCTGATACACCCCAACACTCCCCAGGCACACCGCTGACACCCCAGGCACACCTCTGACACCCCAGGCACACCTTGACACTCCCCAGGCACACCTCTGTACCCCAGGCACACCCCAGACACCCCAGGCACACCCCAGACACTCCAGGCACACGTCCACCCAGATACACCTGGACACCTCCAGACACCTCGACACCCCAGGCACACCCTGACACCCCAGGCACACCGCTGACACCCCAGGTCACACCTCACACAGCCAGGCACACCTGACTGACACTGACACTCTAGGTACACTGTGACACCCCAGGCACACCTGACACCCCAGGTACACCTCTGACACCCCATTTACTCCACATGCCCTGGCACACCTCTGACACTCCCAGGCACACGTCCAACACTCCCAGATACACCTCTGACACCCCAGTCACATCTCTGACACCCCAGGCACACTTCTGACATTCCCCAGGCACACCTCTGACACTCCCCAGGCACACATCCGATACCCCAGGCACACCTCTGATACTCCCAAAATCTGACACCCCAGGCACTCTGACACCCCAGGCACACCCAGACACTCCCAGGCACACCCCAGACACCCAGGCACAACCCAGACACTCCCAGTACACTTCTCACACTGCAGGCACACCTTGACACTCCCCAGGCACATCTCTGACACCCCAACACCCCAGGCACATTCTCCGACACTGCAGGTAAACCTGATACTCCCAGTACACGCAGACGGTCCCAGGCACACCCTGACACTCCCAGGATTCCTCTGACACCCCCTGACACTCCCAGGCACACCTGAGACACTCCCTGGCACATCTCTGACACTCCCAGGCACACCCCTTTCACCCCTGATCTCTGACAGTCCCAGGCACACCTCTGACACCCCAGGTGCACCTCTGACACCCCAGGCACTCAACGGACATTCCCTGTACACCTCTGACACCTCTGTGCACACGTCCGACACTCCCCAGATACACTCTGACACCCCAGGCACTCCACTGACACCCCTGGCACACCCTTGACACTCCCAGCCACACCTCTGACATCCCAGTACACCCTGGACACTCCCAGGCAGACTCTCACACCCTAGGCACACCTCTGACACCTCTAGGCACTCCGTCACCCCTGATACACCCCTAACACTCCCTGGCACACGCTGACACTGCCAAATACACCCCAGACACTGCCAGGCACACCCCAGACACTGCCAGGTGCACCACACACCTCAGGCACACCTCAGATACTCCAACGTGCACCTCTGACACTGAAGTGCACCTCTGACACTCTCGCACACTTCTGACACCCCTGGTACACCTCTGATATTCCCGGTGGAACACCTGATATTCTGTGCACACCTGATATCTCTGTGCACACTCTTGAGATCTGTGCACTCTACTGACACTCCTTGCACCCTCTGACATTCCCCAGCCACACCTCCGACACTCCCAGTCACACTCTGACACCCCCAGGCCCCTGACACCTATGCACACTCCATCCCGGCACACTTCTGATACTCCAGGCACCTTGGGACATTCCAGCACACCTTCCGACACCCCAGGCACACCTCCTGACACCCCAGGCACACCTCTGACACCCCATGCACACCCCACGACACCCCAGGCACACCTCCCACTCCCAGGCAATCCTCTGTCACCCCTGACACACCCCAACACCTTGCCATCTGCACAACTCATGCGCCACCTCCCACACCTGGCACACCCTTGACACCCCTGGCACACCCTCAGACACCTGTGCTACACCCCAGCAGAGACCCTTGGCACAGGCACACCCTCACACCCTGCTAAGGCACACCTCGACACCTCAGGCACACCCTGACACTCCTAGCACACCTCTGACACTCCCCAGGCACACCTCTGACACCCAGGCACACCTCTCACACTCCCAGGCACACCCCACTGGTACACCAGACATTCCCTGGCACACCTCTGACACCCAGGTACACGTCCGACACTCCCAGATACACCTCTCTGACACCCCAGGCACACATCCGACACTCCCAGGCACACTCTGACATTCTGTAGCACCTCTGACACCCCAGGTACAACTCTGAGACCATCGGCATCTCCCTGGGGCACCTCTGACACTCCCCAGGCACACGTCCAACACCCCAGGCACACCTCTGACACCCCACACCTGACACCCCAGGCACACCCCAGACACCGGCACACCACACACCCCAGGTCACACTCCCAGACACCCTGCCTCTGACACCCCAGGCACACCTCTGACACCCAGGTAACTGTTCCCTGACTACAGGCCTCCTGACACCCTAGGTACACGTCTCTGACACTCCCAGGCACCTCTGGACACTCCTAGGTACACCTCTGACACCTGTGCACACCTCTGACACCTGGTACACTCTCTGACACTCCCCAGGCACACCTCTGACACTCTTGGTGCAGCCTCACTCCCCTGGATCTCCTGACAGTCCCAGGCACACCTCTGACACTTGCACACCTCTGACACTCTTGTACCCACTGACATCCCCTGGTACACCTTGACATCTGATGTCTAGACACATCTCTGACACTTGCACACCACACACCCAGGCACACCCCTGACACTTCCCAAGCACCACTGACACCCCGGCATACCCTGACACTCCCAGCCACACCTCTGACATTCCCAGGTACACCCCAGACACTTGCACACTTCTCACACTATAGGCATGTTCCTGACACTCCCAGGCACCTCTCTGTCACTCCCTGATACACCCTTAACACCTTCAGTACACCTCTGACACTGCCAAATACACCTCAGACCTGCCAGGCACACCCTCTGACACCTCTAGGCACACCACACAGCCCCCTGTGCACACCTCGACACCCAAGGCAGCACCTCTGACACCTGAGCGCACCTCTGACACCTGCGCACACCTCTGACACCCCAGGCACACCCCAGACACCTTGCAGACACTGGTGACACTGCCAGGCACACCTCTGACACTCCCAGGCACACCTCCTGCACCTATGCACACCTCTGACACTTGTGGTACACCTCTGACACTGCCAGGTACACCTCTGACACCCCAGGACCCTGACACCCAAGGCACACCTCTGACACTGCCCAGGCACCCCTGACACTCCCCAGGTACTCCTCTGACATTCCCTGGTACACCTCTGACACTGCGAGAGGTGCACGTCTGATACTCCTGCAGAGTTGCCCTCTGACACCCCTGGCACATCTCTGACACTCAGGCACACCTGGACACCGTCAGGCACACCTCTACATCCCAGGCACTCCCAGACACTCCCCAGGTACACCTCCTGACACTGCACACTCTGACACTTGCGCACACCTCCGATATTCCCAAAGCACCTCCGATATCTCTGGTGACACACCTCCTGACACCTAAGTACACCTTTTGAGACTCCTGGTACTCCACTGACACTCTGTGCCAACATGCAACTTTGGTGCCACTGAT
>NW_024736969.1:0-11643 GCF_018991925.1 Homarus americanus
CTAATAAAAAACAAGAAAAATGTTGTTTGTGTGTAAGTGAATGTGTAGAGCATTGAGAGTAAGTAAGGCCAGGGAGAGTGAGTGGAGGGAGGGAGGGAGGGTAAACAAAGAGTAAGGGGAAGAGAGAGTGAAAGGAGGGAGGGAATGGGGGAAGAGAGAGAGAAGAGTGAGTGAGGGAGGGATAGGGTCAGATTACTGTACACTCTAATGGGTTTCTGTGGGAAGAGATTTGTTGTGTTATATTTTGAGAACCGTAAAAAAGTTTGGTTTGGGGCAGAGGGTGTGTGTGTGTGTGTGTTCATCACTACAACACAACACTAACATCATCACTATAACACAACACTAACATCACTTTAAGCCAACACTAACATCATCACTTTAAGCCAACACTAACATCATCACTACAAAACACTAACATCACTACAACACATCAGTAACATCATCACTACAACACAACACTAACATCACCTTAAGCCAACACTAACATCACTATAACACAACATAATAATAATAATAATTAACGGTTTATTGAAAGAACTTGGCAGCCGGAAGGCTGAAAGTATACAGTTACATAAGTGGGGAATGGGTTTCGATTTACAAATAATATACAAATAACATAAGTGATACAAATAAGATATATAATAACTAAATGGGGAAAAGCTCAAACTACAGGGCATTTCAACATAGTGACAGTGCAAAAAGTAGTATTTACTGGGAGTGAATACACTGGTTTATTACATGTTATTGATAATTTTTACAATGGTTGGGACTGGGCTGTTCTTATAGCGATCAGTTCGTGCTCGTATGGGCTGGATGCGGTTGTGGTGTCGAACAGCAATTCTCGGGCTAGGGATCTCAGGTGGTAGTAGGAGCCGGTGTCGAGGATGGTGCAGAAGCTTCTTACCAAATTTGGAGATGAGGTCGTGGTGATGGTCAGTGAGAGTCGAAAGGGTCAGTGTGTTGAGCGCTTCTTGATATGTGGAGTAAGAAGGGGAGAGAATAATCTTGCTTGCCCCCTTTCGCACTTTTTCTCGGTGTTTACTTTGTGTGGCATTTAGGGAGGAAGACCAGGTAGGGGAGGCATAGGTGAGCTTGGGAAGTATGAATGTTGAGTAGACACTGAGGAGCTCGGGTGCAGGAACTCCGAGGGACTTGAGTCGGCTTGAGGAGGTGGAGACGGAAACTGGAGGATTTGACAACTTCACTGACATGTGGTTTCCAATTTAGTTTGTTGTTTATGGTGACGCTGAGGAGCTTAGTGGAATCTACAACCTGGAGTGTGTTCGGACCTAAAGTAATGGAAGGGGGTGGGACAATGTCGGAGGAGAGGTTGATGTGCATAACCATGGTCTTGGTATGGTTGATGGTGACGTGGTTGTTGGTGGCCCAGTTTTGGAGACTGTTCAATAAATCCTGAAGGGCGGTATAGTCGGGAGCAGAATTGTTGACGCTGATCCCAATGGTGGAGTCGTCGACATATTTCCAGCGAGCAGGGGTTTCTCTTAGGGCAGTGGTTCTCAACCTTGTTTGCCCCATGCACCCCTTTCACCATTTGTCAGAATGTCATTCCCCCCTCCTTTCCAAGATTGTCTGCCTCAAAAAGTCCATTCCAAATATTATAATACTGAAAATCCTTTATTTTTTTCCATATTAGTACATATACATTTACAATTTTACATAGATTATTTTTATAGTGGAGTTTTACAAATTAAATGCCAATTGAAAATGTTGATGGATTTATAAAACTTGAATAAAAGTAAAATAAATTTTTTTTATTTATAATGAATTACTTAACAGACCAAACTGAAGCATAATGCAATAAACAAAAAGTTCAATAGAATACCAGGATATTGTAAATGTGTAATTAATTTTATTCAGATGACGATTACAGTCAATGAGAAACCTGTGATTGTTTTTTCTTCGCCAATTCTGGGATACGCGGAGGAGTGCTTGAAAGGGCACAATGCAGGTCATTTTCTACCTCTAATCTACTACGTTGCTTCGTTTTAATTTGCAACAGAGTTGAAAAGCCTGACTCACAAAGATATGTCGACACAAACGGAAGCAATGCACGGATAGCTCTTTCTGCCACTTTTGGGTAGGAATCGCACATCAAGGGCCAAAATTCTGTGATTGATTTCTCATCGAACATATCTCTTGCTCCCGAATCAGTTTTCCCCCCTGAAAACCTGAATTCCCCCCGTGGGGGGAATTCCCCCCTGGTTGAGAACCCCTGTCTTAGGGCATCATTGATAAGCATAAGGAAGCTGAGTGGTCCCATCTTGGTGCCTTGGGGGTTGCCACAGGTGAGTGACTGAAAGGTGGAGACAGCCCCTCGGAAGCGTACAGCTTGGCGTTGGTCACTGAGGAAGTCTATAAGCCATGGTATAAGACTTCTCCGAAGCCCGAGGTCAATATCTTTGTTGATAATTAAATTGTGGTCGACTAGGTCGAATGCTTTAGTGAAATCAATGAAGGCGACAGCTACAGACGTTTTTCGTTTCTCGAGATGACGGCATATGTAATCGAGAAAGCTGACAAGACAGTGGGTGGTGGAGGAAGTTTTCATATTACCAAATTGCTGAGGGTCTACGACTCCTGCAAAATCAGCATAAGACCAGTCGAATACAAAGCTTTCACAGATTAGGCTGGGTATTGGGGTGATTGCAATAGGTCGTAGCTGATTTAAGGATTGTGGGCTGGTTGACTTGGGCACTGGTGATACATAAGAGGTCTTCCAGTCAGCTGGGCATCTGGCTTGACTGAGAGAAGCATTGATGATGGAGCATAGGGGTTTAGCAAGCTCCGGGGAGAACTCCTTGAAGAGTTTCATTGGTAAGTCAATGGGGGTGGTAGAGCGTTTTAACTTTAGTATGTCCAGACGTTTTGCTACTTCAAATTCTTCTACCAAGTCAGTGGGAAGGGGGGCTGGTAGGTAAGCAGGGAGAGTGGTTGTGTCGAGCCGTGGAGGGGTCTGGCATATAGTAGCGAAATGGCTATTTGATTGCTCAGCTGCGTCCACATTAGTGAGATGGCTGAGGAAGGGGAGGGGGTGTGTCTTATTGTTTAGTCCACAGAGCTCTTTAAGCTTACCATACCATTGACTGATGTTGGTCTGATTCAGGTGTTGCAATTTGGTTGGGTAGTGAGACTTCTTTGCAGTGTGTATTTCGCGGATGACTCAGTTGCGAAGGGACCTGTAGCGGATGTGGTCATTGAGATAAAAGGCTCTGTCTCTCTGTTGCACAAGTCTCTTGATCCGAGGTGTGATCCAGGGCATCACTTTAAGCCAACACTAACATCATCACTACAACACAACACTAAAATCATCACTACAACACAACACTAACATCATCACTACAAAACACTAACATCACTACAACACAACACTAACATCATCACTACAACACAACACTAACATCATCACTACAACACAACACTAACATCATCACTACAACACTAACATCATCACTACAACACAACACTAACATCATCACTACAACACAACACTAACATAATCGCTACAACACAACACCAACATCATCACTACAACACTAACATCATCACAATAAGACAACATTAGCATCACCACTACAACAGAACACTAACATCATCACTACAACACAACACTAACATCATCGCTACAACACAACACTAACATCACTACAACGCTGTATACAACTTCTTACTAACATATTCTTTTCACAACTTCTTCTTCATCGCAGCAGCACTTTAACATCATCACTACAACACAACACTGACATCGTCTTCAGCAACACTAACATCATCCTGCAACACAACACTAACATCATCACTACAACACCTTTAACATCCTTCTTCAACATCATCGCTGCTTACTAACATCATCACTACAACTTTAACACTAACATCATCACTACAACACAACTTTAACATCATGCCACAACACAACACTAACATCATCACTACAACACAACACCAACATCATCACTACAGCACAACACTAACATCATCACTGCAACACAACACTAACATCATCCACTACAAAAGCACGAACATCACTACAACACATCACTAACATCATCACTGCAAGCCACTAACATCACTACAACAACACTAACATCATCACTACAACACAACACTAACATCATCACTACAACACAACACTAACATCACTACAACACAACACTAACATCATCACTACAAAACACTAACATCATCACTGCAACACATCACTAACATCATCACTACAAAACACTAACCTCACTACAACACCACACTAACATCACTTTAAGCCAACAATAACATCATCACTACAAAACACTAACATCATCACTACATTACATCACTAACATCATCACTACAAAACACTAACATCATCACTACAACACATCATTAACATCATCACTACAAAACACTAACATCACTACAACACAACACTAACATCATCACTACAAAACACTAACATCATCACTACAACACAACACTAACATCATCACTACAAAACACTAACATCATCACTACAAAACACTAACATCATCACTACAAAACACTAACATCATCACTACAACACATCACTAACATCATCACTACAAAACACTAACATCATCACTACAACACAACACTAACCTCACTTTATGCCAACACTAACATCATCACTACAAAACACTAACATCATCACTACAACACATCACTAACATCATCACTACAAAACACTAACATCACTACAACACAACACTAACATCAGTTTAAGACAACACTAACATCATCACTACAACACAACACTAACATCACTTTAAGCCAACACTAACATCATCACTACAACACAACACTAACATCACTTTAAGCCAACACTAACATCATCACTACAACACAACACTAACATCATCACTACAACACAACACTAACATCATCACTACAACAACACTAACATCACTACAACACAACACTAACATCACTTTAAGCCAACATAACATCATCACTACAACACAACTTTCTTTATCATTACTGTTACTAACATCATCACTACAACTGCTTACTAACATCCACTACAACACAACACTAACATCACTTTAAGCCAACACTAACATCATCACTACAACACAACACTAACATCACTTTAAGCCAACTTTAAGCCAACACTAACATCATCACTACAACACAACACTAACATCATCACTACAACACAACACTAACATCATCACTACAACACAACACTAACATCACTACAACACAACACTAACATCACTTTAAGCCAACACTAACATCATCACTACAACACAACACTATCATCATCACTACAACACAACACTAACATCATCACTACAACACAACACTAACATCACTACAACACAACACTAACATCACTAAGCCAACAATAACATCATCACTACAAAATACTAACATCCCTACAATACAACACTAACATTACTTTAACACAGCCTCTTACTATATTTTTTGACATCTCACTATTTCTTGTTCATAACTGTACAGTAATTTAAGACATCAACCAGGAAAACTTTGAACAAAATGGCAAAGACACAACGTGAACATCGATTCAACGGCAAGAAGGAATTCCTTAAATTCCTTGAAGAAAAAGTAATTTTCACTGGTATTTCGACACAATTGATCTTACGGAAGATTTAGTCCGCGAGTATAAGAAGTACTGTGATGGCCAAGGCAGCTCCCCGGCTTCAGTTGTTAATATTGGACGGTTAATGTCCAAGTTAGGTGCGAAATGCAATGTGCGTGTGGGGGGCGCTCACGGCGTCGGCCAGAAGTACGCCTTCCCAGGCGTCGTCTTTCAGCCTTGTGTGGAAGCCCTGGTAACGTGCTCGTTGCGAGCTGTAAAAAGCAAGTCGGTGGATATTCCCTCAAACCAAAATACTTCTGTCAACAGAAAACGCAAATCAGACATGGAAAACGTCAAGCAGCCAAAACGAGTTAAAACGTCAGCTGAAAAAAAGGAAGACTTTTCGTCATTTTTCGAGAAGTTTCTCTCTCCTTCATCCGACAGTAACGACATAGTAGGTCGACACGACCTATTTCAAGAATATAACACGTACTGTCAACAAAATGGGCTTCAGGAGATACACAAGTTCCTGATCGGACGTTTAATGGCCACCCGAGGTCTGGAGTTCACCACGAGGGAAGGACCAGACAAAAAGCGACTGTATTATTATAAATGCTTAAAATGGACTGACAGTGGAATGTGTAAAGATGTTCCTGAACCACGAAGACGCTGTAAATCACTCCACCACCATGTGAAACTCGACCAGATCTCACCTGTCCTGATAGAGGTCAAATCCGACTTGATGGAGGTCGAACCCGACTTGGTCAAGGTCGAACCCGACCAACACACGACCAACGTGGCCAAGGTCGAACCCGACCAACACACACCCAACGTGGCCAAGGTCGAACCCGACCAGGATTTATACGACCTGTCTCAATTCATAGAGAACCTGGCCGTGATCTCACCCGACCAACACACACCCAGCGTGGCCAAGGTCGAACCCGACCAACACACACCCAGCATGGCCAAGGTCGAACCCGACCAACACACACCCAGCGTGGCCAAGGTCGAACCCGACCAACACACACCCATGGCAAGGTCGAACCCGACCAACACACACCCAGCATGGCCAAGGTCGAACCCGTTAACACACACTAACGTGGCCAAGGTCGAACCCGACCAACACACACCCAGCGTGGCCAAGGTCGAACCCGACCAACACACACCCAGCATGGCCAAGGTCGAACCCGACCAACACACACCCAACGTGGCCAAGGTCGAACCCGACCAGCACACACCCAACGTGGCCAAGGTCACACCAGAAGAAACACCCCAAAGATCTGACCTCAATCTGGACGAAATCTTAAGCCAAATGTGGGAGGAATATGATCTCTGAGTCTCCTAAATAAAAATTTTCAATTATTATTAAATACTTTAATTTTCCTTATAAACATCACAAGTGTCAGTCATTTTTTTTCTTTTTCAGCTTAACCCACAAGAACATAATTTATAATAAAAATTGTTGCCCAGACAATGAGTCAAAACTATATACAATATTGTTTCTCTTCCCATTGACAACACAACATACATAACGGCACAGCACAGAATATATGGTTTCTCACTTGATCTTTTTTTATTTTTTTTATTTCTTTATGGATCTTTATTAGTATTATTTATTAGTATTATTGCATTATTATTATTATTATTATTATTGTTATTGTTATTGTTATCATTATTGTTTTATTATTTTAATTTTTGTATATCTTATTTAAAAATTTACTTATCTGAATTATTATTATTATTGTTATTATTAATATTATTATTATTATTATTATTATTATTTTTTTTTTTTTTTTTTTTTTTTATTATTATTATGAAATTTTACATTTCCGCCCCTAGGCCTCACATCCCGGAATTTCGGGTTCAGTGAGTTTTGCTATAACTCGTGGTTTGATAACGCGAATTTGCTCTAACGCGATTTATGAATAGAGGAACGATATTTGTATAACGCGAACGCTTGTTTGCTGTAACGCGATTTTTGCTTACTATTTCTCCAATTTTGTGGTATTAACTGAATATGGTAAAGAAGAATATCTCCAAGAAGCGTTCTGGTGATCGAATTCCCGATGATGATCGTAAAAGAAAGGCTATAACACTTGAAGAGAAGCTCGATGTTATCAACCTCAAAATCACCCTTCTCCCCCATCAAGTTATATTCATATTTTTTCAAGGTAAAGTGTTACATTTACTGTATGATTTCATTATTAGATATGAATGTAACATTTATTTAGACTGTGCTATCCTTTGTGTTAGGCTAACTACTAAATTTTTTTCGATTTCGAGTAGTAATCTGCACCTAACCCTATTTTCTCCATAAGCCCTGTTATTTCTATTACGCGAATTTCTATAACACGATGTTTTTCAAGAACACAACTCAAATATCAAAACACCGACACCTCCAACAATAATAATAATAATAAATAATAATAACAATGTTAGTAAAATAATAAAATAACAGTTACAACAATAATATAAAAGAATAAACCACAAAAAAAATAATAATAATGAAACTTAAAAAAATCTGTAGCTCACTAATAAAAAACAAGAAATTGTTGTTTGTGTGTAAGTGAATGTGTACTTGTAGAGCATTGAGAGTAAGTAAGGCCAGGGGGAGGGAGGGAGGGATGGGTAAACAAAGAGTAAGGAGAAGAGAGAGTGAGGGAATGGGGGAAGAGAGAGAGAGAGAGGGAGGGATGGTCAGATTACTGTACACTCTAATGGGTTTCTGTGGGAAGAAGTTTGTTTGTGTTATATTTTGAGAGCAAATAAAAGTTTGGTTTGGGGCAGAGGGGTGTGTGTGTGTGTGTGTTCATCACTACACAACACAACTTCTTTATCATCACCTTACTAACATCACTTTAAGCCAACACTAACATCATCACTTTAAGCCAACACTAACATCATCACTACAAAACACTAACATCACTACAACACATCAGTAACATCATCCGCACAACACAACACTAACATCACCTTAAGCCAACACTAACATCACTATAACACACTTATAATAATAATAATAATTAACGGTTTATTGAAGAACTTGGCAGCCGGAAGGCTAGTATCTGATTACATAAGTGGGAATGGGTTTCGATTTACAAATAATATACAAATAACATAAGTGATACAAATAAGATATATAATAACTAGATGGGGAAAAGCTCAAACTACAGGGCATTTCAACATAGTGACAGTGCAAAAAGTAGTATTTACTGGGAGTGAATACACTGGTTTATTACAAGTTATTGATAATTTTTACAATGGTTGGGACTGGGCTGTTCTTATAGCGATCAGTTCGTGCACGTATGGGCTGGATGCGGTTGTGGTGTCGAACAGCAATTCTCGGGCTAGGGATCTCAGGTGGTAGTAGGAGCCGGTGTCGAGGATGGTGCAGAAGCTTCTTACCAAATTTGCAGATGAGGTCGTGTTGATGGTCAGTAAGAGTCGAAAGGGTCAGTGTGTTGAGCGCTTCTTGATATGTGAAGTAGAAGGGGAGAGAATAATCTTGCATGCCCTCTTTTGCACTTTTTCTAGGTGTTTACTTTGTGTGGCATTTAGGGAGGAAGACCAGGTAGGGGAGGCATAGGTGAGCTTGGGAAGTATGAATGTTGAGTAGACACTGAGGAGCTCGGGTGCAGGAACTCCGAGGGACTTGAGTCGGCTTGAGGAGGTGGAGACGGAAACTGGAGGATTTGACAACTTCACTGACATGTGGTTTCCAATTTAGTTTGTTGTTTATGGTGACGCTGAGGAGCTTAGTGGAATCTACAACCTGGAGTGTGTTCGGACCTAAAGTAATGGAAGGGGGTGGGACAATGTCGGAGGAGAGGTTGATGTGCATAACCATGGTCTTGGTATGGTTGATGGTGACGTGGTTGTTGGTGGCCCAGTTTTGGAGACTGTTCAATAAATCCTGAAGGGCGGTATGGTCGGGAGCAGAATTATTGACGCTGATCCCAATGGTGGAGTCGTCGACATATTTCCAGCGAGCAGGGGTTTCTCTTAGGGCAGTGGTTCTCAACCTTGTTTGCCCCATGCACCCCTTTCACCATTTGTCAGAATGTCATTCCCCCCTCCTTTCCAAGATTGTCTGCCTCAAAAAGTGCATTCCAAATAATATGCATATAATACTGAAAATCCTTTATTTTTTCCATATTAGTAAATATACATTTACAATTTTACATGGATTATTTTTATAGTGGAGTTTTACAAATTAAATGCCAATTGAAAATGTTGATGGATTTATAAAACTTGAATAAAAGTAAAATAGTTTTTTTTTATTTATAATGAATTACTTAACAGACCAAACTGAAGCATAATGCAATAAACAAAGAGTTCAATAGAATACCAGGATATTGTAAATTTGTAATTAATTTTATTCAGATGAAGATTACAGTCAATGAGAAACCTGTGATTGTTTTTTCTTCGCCAATTCTGGAATACGCGGAGGAGTGTTTGAAAGGGCACAACGCAGGTCATTTTCTACCTCTAATCTACTACGTTGCTTCGTTTTAATTTGCAACTGAGTTGAAAAGCCTGACTCACAAAGATATGTCGACACAAACGGAAGCAAGACACGGATAGCTCTTTCTGCCACTTTTGGGTAGGAATCGCACATCAAGTGCC
This sequence comes from Homarus americanus, assembly GCF_018991925.1. Lineage (NCBI taxonomy): Eukaryota > Metazoa > Arthropoda > Malacostraca > Decapoda > Nephropidae > Homarus > Homarus americanus. The sequence continues at coordinate 10,178 of NW_024736969.1, forward strand.
AAAATTCTGTGATTGATTTCTCATCGAACATATCTCTTGCTCGAATCAGTTCTCCCACGAAGGCCTGAATTCCCCCTGGAAATTCCCCCCAATTGAGAACCCCTGTCTTAGGGCATCATTGAAAAGCATAAGGAAGCAGAGTGGTCCCATCTTGGTGCCTTGGGGGACGCCACAGGTGAGTGACTGAAAGGTGGAGACAGCCCCTCGGAAGCGTACAGCTTGGCGTCGGTCACTGAGGAAGTCTATAAGCCATGGTATAAGACTTCTCCGAAGCCCGAGGTCAATATCTTTATTGATGATTAAATTGTGGTCGACTAGGTCGAATGCTTTAGTGAAATCAATGAAGGCGACAGCTACAGACGTTTTTCGTTTCTCGAGATGGCGGTATATGTAATCGAGAAAGCTGACAAGACAGTGAGTGGTGGAGGAAGTTTTCATATTGCCAAATTGCTGAGGGTCTACGACTCCTGCAATACCAGCATAAGCCCAGTCGAACACAAAACTTTCACAGATTAGGCTGGGTATTGGGGTGTTTGCAATAGGTCGTAGCTGATTTAATGATTATGTGCTGGTTGACTTGGGCACTGGTGATACATAAGAGGTCTTCCAGTCAGCTGGGCATCTGGCTTGACTGAGAGAAGCATTGATGATGGAGCATAGGGGTTTTGCAAGTTCCGGGGAGAACTCCTTGAAGAGTTTCATTGGTAAGTCAATGGGGGTGGTAGAGCGTTTTAATTTTAGTTTGTCCAGACGTTTTGTTACTTCAAATTCTTCTACTAAGTCAGTGGGAAGGGGGGCTGGTAGGTAAGCAGGGAGAGTGGTTGTGTCAAGCCGGGGGAGCGTCTGGCATATAGTAGCGAAATGGTTATTTGATTGCTCAGCTGCGTCAACATTAGTGAGATGGCTAAGGAAGGGGAGGGGGTGTGTCTTATTTTTTAGTTCACAGAGTTCTTTAAGCTTACCATACCATTGACTGATGTTGGTCTGCTTCAGGTGTTGTAATTTGGTTGGGTAGTGAGACTTCTTTGCAGTGCATATTTCGCGGATGACCCGGTTGCGAAGGGACCTGTAGCGGATGTGGTCATGAGATGAAAGGCTCTGTCTCTCTGTTGCATAAGTCTTTTGATCCGAGGTGTGATCCAGGGCATCAGCCAACACTAACATCATCACTACAACACAACACTAAAATCATCACTACAACACAACACTAACATCATCACTACAGCACTAACATCATCACTACAACAGAACACTAACATCATTGCTACAACACAACACTAACATCATCACTACAACACTAACATCATCACTACAGCAGAACACTAACATCATCTCTACAACACAACACTAACATCATCGCTACAACACAACACCAACATCATCACTACAACACTAACATCATCACAATAAGACAACATTAGCATCATCACTACAACAGAACACTCTCATCATTACTATAGCACAAC